>NW_027007845.1:0-114608 GCF_036934945.1 Oncorhynchus masou masou | reverse complement strand
ACACTCTAACCCCTCTACACTCCGCCTCTACACTCTAACCCCTAGGCTACCCTGCCGCCTCTACACTCTAACCCCTAGGCTACGCTGCCGCCCCTACACTCTAACCACTAGGCTACGCTGCCGCCCCTACACTCTAACCACTAGGCTACGCTGCCGCCCCTACACTCTAACCACTAGGCTACGCTGCCGCCCCTACACTCTAACCACTAGGCTACGCTGCCGCCCTGGCTTTTAGGCTGTTATATGGATGTGTTTCCAAAGCCGACCCTCATCTTTGATTGTGAAGTGATCTAATTATGTCGCTATCATTTTTGTAATATAGAAGATGTTTTAAAACCAGACAGCTTTTAGGTGACCCACTGGGGACAGATGTCAATTCAACATCTATTCCATGTTGATTCAATGGGTAGCCTAGTGGTTAGAGCATTGGACTAGTAACCGAAAGGTTGCAAGTTCAAATCCCCGAGCTGACAAGGTACAAAATCTGTCGTTCTGCCCCTGAACAGGCAGTTAACCCACTGTTCCTAGGCAGTCATTGAAAATAAGAATTTGTTCTTAACTGACTTGCCGAGTAAAATAAAAAAATAAAATAAAAATTTCATTGAAATGACATGGAAACAACATTGATTCAACCAATGTGTTGCTGCCATGTTTTTTTGCGTAGGAAGGTCGAGGCTGGAAAAGTAGGTCTCACTTTTAAAAGTACCATGATCAGATTCATTAATGACGTCTCAGATTTAATTAAAATGGGGGACAGTTTCGTTACATACAAGACACACTGATTTGGCATTGGAGAAATAGGCCTATGAGAAGATGCATAAGTCTCACTCTGTCCATTATTACCTGGTAATTAGTGTAGTGAAAAAGGATCCTGCTAGGGTCTCCAGTCATGTAAACTTATGTACAATTGCATGGGGCGGCAGGGTAGCCTAGTGGTTAGAGCGTTGGACTAGTAACCGGAAGGTAGCGAGTTCAAACCCCCGAGCTAATCTGTCGTTCTGCCCCTGAACAGGCAGTTAACCCACTGTTCCCAGGCCGTCATTGAAAATAAGAATTTGTTCTTAACTGACTTGCCTGGTTAAATAAAGGTAAAATTTAAAAAAAATTAAATGAAATGCGTTTATAAAAGGCTACTTGCACTCGAACCCGCAAAAAACAAAATGGTAGATTCATGCAATGCCTTTATTCTAAAGGAGATCTTTCCCCGCTACTCTTATCCATGGTGGACTGCGAACCCACAACCTTCTGGCCCACAGCCCTGCCCCTTATCCATGGTGGACTGCGAACCCACAACCTTCTGGCCCACAGCCCTGCCCCTTATCCATGGTGGTCTGCGAACCCACAACCTTCTGGCCCACAGCCCTGCCCCTTATCCATGGTGGTCTGCGAACCTACAACCTTCTGGCCCACAGCCCTGCCCCTTATCCATGGTGGTCTGCGAACCTACAACCTTCTGGCCCACAGCCCTGCCCCTTATCCATGGTGGTCTGCGAACACACAACCTTCTGGCCCACAGCCCTGCCCCTTATCCATGGTGGTCTGCGAACCCACAACCTTCTGGCCCACAGCCCTGCCCCTTATCCATGGTGGTCTGCGAACCCACAACCTTCTGGCCCACAGCCCTGCCCCTTATCCATGGTGGTCTGCGAACCCACAACCTTCTGGCCCACAGCCCTGCCCCTTATCCATGGTGGTCTGCGAACACACAACCTTCTGGCCCACAGCCCTGCCCCCTGCATTTACTTTGTTTACAAACATTGGAGTAAAACAATTTTATATTTTGGGTTCTGATGGAGTGGGACTGTTGAACGAAGCTCATGAGGCATTTCTAAGTTATATTCTTCAACAATCAATGGGTACGTATCATTCATTTATAAGTAAAAGTAAATGGATGAAGCAATTGCAGAATCATTGTTACAGAACTAAAAGTAAAGCCTGCTAGTAAAACACAGAGCCAGTAAAGATAATGTCAAAATCTAAGAAAAACTAAGTGTGGGTTAGTGTTGGGAGGGGAAGGCGGGTTAGTGTTGGGAGGGGAAGGCGGGTTAGTGTTGGGAGGGGAAGGCGGGTTAGTGTTGGGAGGGGAAGGCGGGTTAGTGTTGGGAGGGGAAGGCGGGTTAATGTTGGGAGGGGAAGGTGGGAGAGGAAGATGGGTTAGTGTTGGGAGGGGAAGGTGGGTTAGTGTTGGGAGGGGAAGGTGGGTTAGTGTTGGGAGAGGAAGGTGGGTTAGTGTTGGGAGAGGAAGGTGGGTTAGTGTTGGGAGAGGAAGGTGGGTTAGTGTTGGGAGGGGAAGGTGGGTTAGTGTTGTGAGAGGAAGGTGGGTTAGTGTTGTGAGAGGAAGGTGGGAGAGGATTACATTTACATTTACATTTAAGTCATTTGGCAGACGCTCTTATCCAGAGCGACTTACAAATTGGTGAATTCACCTTATGACATCCAGTGGAACAGCCACTTTACAATAGTGCATCTAAATCATTTAAGGGGGGTGAGAAGTATTACTTTATCCTATCCTAGGTATTCCTTAAAGAGGTGGGGTTTCAGGTGTCTCCGGAAGGTGGTGATTGACTCCGCTGTCCTGGCGTCGTGAGGGAGTTTGTTCCACCATTGGGGGGCCAGAGCAGCGAACAGTTTTGACTGGTTAGTGTTGGGAGAGTAAGGTGGGAGGGGAAGGTGGGTTAGTGTTGGGAGGGGAAGGTGGGAGAGGAAGATGGGTTAGTGTTGGTAGGGGAAGGTGGGTTAGCGTTGGGAGGGGAAGGTGGGTTAGCGTTGGGAGGGGAAGGTGGGTTAGTGTTGGGAGAGTAAGATGGGTTAGTGTTGGGAGAGTAAGATGGGTTAGTGTTGGGAGAGTAAGATGGGTTAGTGTTGGGAGAGTAAGGTGGGTTAGTGTTGGGAGAGTAAGGTGGGTTATCATTGGGAGAGGAAAGTGGGAGGGGAAGGTGGGTTAGTGTTGGGAGGGGAAGGTGGGTTAGTGTTGGGAGGGGAAGGTGGGTTATCATTGGGAGAGGAAAGTGGGAGGGGAAGGTGGGTTAGTGTTGGGAGGGGAAGGTGGGTTATCATTGGGAGAGGAAAGTGGGAGGGGAAGGCGGGTTAGTGTTGGGAGAGGAAGGTGGGTTAGTGTTGGGAGAGGAAGGTGGGTTAGTGTTGGGATGGGAAGGTGGGTTAGTGTTGGGATGGGAAGGTGGGTTAGTGTTGGGATGGGAAGGTGGGTTAGTGTTGGGATGGGAAGGTGGGTTAGTGTTGGGATGGGAAGGTGGGTTAGTGTTGGGAGGGGAAGATGGGTTAGTGTTGGGAGAGTAAGGTGGGTTATCATTGGGAGAGGGAAGTGGGAGGGGAAGGTGGGTTAGTGTTGGGAGGGGAAGGTGGGTTAGTGTTGGGAGGGGAAGGTGGGTTAGTGTTGGGAGAGGAAGGTGGGTTAGTGTTGGGAGAGGAAAGTGGGTTAGTGTTGGGAGAGGAAAGTGGGTTATCATTGGGAGAGGAAAGTGGGAGGGGAAGGTGGGTTAGCGTTGGGAGGGGAAGGTGGGAGAGGAAGATGGGTTAGTGTTGGGAGGGGAAGGTGGGAGAGGAAGATGGGTGAGTGTTGGGAGGGGAAGGTGGGAGAGGAAGATGGGTGAGTGTTGGGAGGGGAAGGTGGGAGAGGAAGATGGGTGAGTGTTGGGAGGGGAAGATGGGTTAGTGTTGGGAGGGGAAGGTGGGAGAGGAAGGTGGGAGAGGAAGGTGGGTTAGTGTTGGGAGGGGAAGGATGGTTAGTGTTGAGAGGGGAAGATGGGAGAGGAAGATGGGTTAGTGTTGGGAGGTGAAGGTGGGTTAGTGGTGGGAGAGGAAGGTGGGTTAGTGTTGGGAGGGGAAGGTGGGTTAGTGTTGGGAGGGGAAGGTGGGAGGGGAAGGTGGGTTAGTGTTGGGAGGGGAAGGTGGGAGAGGAAGGTGGGTTAGCGTTGGGAGGGGAAGGTGGGTTAGCATTGGGAGAGGAAGGTGGGTTAGCATTGGGAGGGGAAGGTGGGTTAGCATTCTGGACTTCTCTGTTTCTCTGTTTTGGACTTCTCTCCTGCTGATTTGTTATTCATTTTTAAATTATTGCATTTTTTTGTAAAATGTGTTGAGACCTCAACTACACTTTCAATAAATTGTGATTGATTTGATTTGATCTGTAGCTCTATAGGGAAGCAGGGAGTGCCTCACCTGTATAGGGAAGCAGGGAGTGCCTCACCTGTATAGGGAAGCAGGGAGTGTCTCACCTGTATAGGGAAGCAGGGAGTGTCTCACCTGTATAGGAAAGCAGGGAGTGTCTCACCTGTATAGGGAAGCAGGGAGTGCCTCACCTGTATAGGGAAGCAGGGAGTGTCTCACCTGTATAGGGAAGCAGGGAGTGCCTCACCTGTATAGGGAAGCAGGGAGTGCCTCACCTGTATAGGGAAGCAGGGAGTGCCTCACCTGTATAGGGAAGCAGGGAGTGCCTCACCTGTATAGGGAAGCAGGGAGTGCCTCACCTGTATAGGGAAGCAGGGAGTGCCTCACCTGTATAGGGAAGCAGGGAGTGTCCCGGCTGCATGTGCGGGTACAGTCGGCCCCGGTCCTGAAGGCAGCTGTGCTGGGACTCTGAGGGGTCAGAGCGAAGTCATGGTCGATCCACTGACCCCACTCCACCAGCAGGTGGGACAGAGATGAGTCCAGAGAGATATTCTCATTGTGGGTGTAGAGAACGTTCTGGGATATCAGGCGCACCTGGAGGGAGGTGGGAGGAGAGGAGGGAGGAGAGAGGGGGAGGGAGGAGAGAACAGAGAGGGGGAGGGAGGAGAGAAGGGGAGGGAGGAGAGGAGAGATCAGAGAGGGGGAGGGAGGAGAGAGGGAGGTAGGAGGAGAGGAGAGAACAGAGAGGGGGAGGGAGGAGAGAGGGAGGTGGGAGGAGAGAGGGAGGTGGGAGGTTGGAGGAGAGGAGGGGGGAGAGAGAAGGGAACACAGAGGGGCAGGAAGGAGAGAGGGAGAAGGGTGAGGTTGGAGGAGAGAGGAGGGAGGGAGGTGGGATGAGAGGAGGGAACAGAGAGGGGCAGGGAGGAGAGAGGGAGAAGAGTGAGGTTATTAGAGTGAGTTTGGTTTTACAGCTGACCTGACGTAGAGTAAAATGACAGAGGAAACATTCCATGTTGAACAGAGGAAACATTCCATGTAGAACAGAGGAAACATTCCATGTAGAACAGAGGAAACATTCCATGTAGAACAGAGGAAACATTCCATGTAGAACAGAGGCTTATGATGACTCAGGTCAACAGCAGTGCACTATTTAGGGATACTGTAGCCAGAAATAGGATAGGACTCTTACCTGGGGCAGGGTGTAGTAGATAGGACTCTTACCTGGGGCAGGGTGTAGTAGATAGGATAGGACTCTTACCTGGGGCAGGGTGGAGTAGATAGGATAGGACTCTTACCTGGGGCAGGGTGTAGTAGATAGGATAGGACTCTTACCAGTGCAGGGTGTAGTTGATAGGATAGGACTCTTACCTGGGGCAGGGTGTAGTAGATAGGATAGGACTCTTACCTGGGGCAGGGTGTAGTAGATAGGATAGGACTCTTACCAGGGGCAGGGTGTAGTTATAGGACTCTTACCTGGGGCAGGGTGTAGTTATAGGACTCTTACCTGGGGCAGGGTGTAGTAGATAGGATAGGACTCTTACCAGGGGCAGGGTGTAGTAGATAGGATAGGACTCTTACCAGTGCAGGGTGTAGTTGATAGGATAGGACTCTTACCAGTGCAGGGTGTAGTTGATAGGATAGGACTCTTACCTGGGGCAGGGTGTAGTAGATAGGATAGGACTCTTACCTGGGGCAGGGTGTAGTAGATAGGATAGGACTCTTACATGGGGCAGGGTGTAGTAGATAGGATAGGACTCTTACCTGGGGCAGGGTGTAGTAGATAGGATAGGACTCTTACCTGGGGCAGGGTGTAGTAGATAGGATAGGACTCTTACCAGGGGCAGGGTGTAGTAGATAGGATAGGACTCTTACCTGGGGCAGGGTGTAGTAGATAGGATAGGACTCTTACCTGGGGCAGGGTGTAGTAGATAGGATAGGACTCTTACCTGGGGCAGGGTGTAGTAGATAGGATAGGACTCTTACCAGGGGCAGGGTGTAGTAGATAGGATAGGACTCTTACCTGGGGCAGAGTGTAGTGGATAGGACTCTTACCTGGGGCAGGGTGTAGTAGATAGGATAGGACTCTTACCAGGGGCAGGGTGTAGTAGATAGGATAGGACTCTTACCTGGGGCAGGGTGTAGTAGATAGGATAGGACTCTTACCTGGGGCAGGGTGTAGTAGATAGGATAGGACTCTTACCTGGGGCAGGGTGTAGTAGATAGGATAGGACTCTTACCTGGGGCAGGGTGTAGTAGATAGGATAGGACTCTTACCAGGGGCAGGGTGTAGTAGATAGGATAGGACTCTTACCTGGGGCAGAGTGTAGTGGATAGGACTCTTACCTGGGGCAGGGTGTAGTAGATAGGATAGGACTCTTACCAGGGGCAGGGTGTAGTAGATAGGATAGGACTCTTACCTGGGGCAGGGTGTAGTAGATAGGATAGGACTCTTACCTGGGGCAGGGTGTAGTAGATAGGATAGGACTCTTACCCGGGGCAGGGTGTAGTAGATAGGATAGGACTCTTACCTGGGGCAGGGTGTAGTAGATAGGATAGGACTCTTACCCGGGGCTGGGGTACCTGTAGATAGGATAGGACTCTTACCTGGGGCAGGGTGTAGTAGATAGGATAGGACTCTTACCTGGGGCAGGGTGTAGTAGATAGGATAGGACTCTTACCTGGGGCAGGGTGTAGTAGATAGGATAGGACTCTTACCAGGGGCAGGGTGTAGTAGATAGGATAGGACTCTTACCTGGGGCAGAGTGTAGTGGATAGGGGGCAGGGTAGGGATAGGACTCTTACCTGGGGCAGGGTGTAGTAGATAGGATAGGACTCTTACCTGGGGCAGGGTGTAGTAGATAGGATAGGACTCTTACCTGGGGCAGGGTGTAGTAGATAGGATAGGACTCTTACCTGGGGCAGGGTGTAGTAGATAGGATAGGACTCTTACCTGGGGCAGGGTGTAGTAGATAGGATAGGACTCTTACCTGGGGCAGGGTGTAGTAGATAGGATAGGACTCTTACCTGGGGCAGGGTGTAGTAGATAGGATAGGACTCTTACCTGGGGCAGGGTGTAGTAGATAGGATAGGACTCTTACCTGGGGCAGGGTGTAGTAGATAGGATAGGACTCTTACCAGGGGCAGGATGGAGTAGATAGGATAGGACTCTTACCAGTGCAGGGTGTAGTAGATAGGACTCTTACCTGGGGCAGAGTGTAGTGGATAGGACTCTTACATGGGGCAGGGTGTAGATAGGATAGGACTCTTACCAGTGCAGGGTGTAGTAGATAGGATAGGACTCTTACCAGTGCAGGGTGTAGTAGATAGGATAGGACTCTTACCTGGGGCAGGGTGTAGTAGATAGGATAGGACTCTTACCTGGGGCAGAGTGTAGTGGATAGGACTCTTACATGGGGCAGGGTGTAGATAGGATAGGACTCTTACCAGTGCAGGGTGTAGTAGATAGGATAGGACTCTTACCTGGGGCAGGGTGTAGTAGATAGGATAGGACTCTTACCTGGGGCAGGGTGTAGTAGATAGGATAGGACTCTTACCTGGGGCAGGGTGTAGTAGATAGGATAGGACTCTTACCTGGGGCAGGGTGTAGTAGATAGGATAGGACTCTTACCAGGGGCAGGATGGAGTAGATAGGATAGGACTCTTACCAGTGCAGGGTGTAGTAGATAGGACTCTTACCTGGGGCAGAGTGTAGTGGATAGGACTCTTACATGGGGCAGGGTGTAGATAGGATAGGACTCTTACCAGTGCAGGGTGTAGTAGATAGGATAGGACTCTTACCAGTGCAGGGTGTAGTAGATAGGATAGGACTCTTACCTGGGGCAGGGTGTAGTAGATAGGATAGGACTCTTACCTGGGGCAGAGTGTAGTGGATAGGACTCTTACATGGGGCAGGGTGTAGATAGGATAGGACTCTTACCAGTGCAGGGTGTAGTAGATAGGATAGGACTCTTACCAGTGCAGGGTGTAGTAGATAGGATAGGACTCTTACCTGGGGCAGGGTGTAGTAGATAGGATAGGACTCTTACCTGGGGCAGGGTGTAGTAGATAGGATAGGACTCTTACCTGGGGCAGGGTGTAGTAGATAGGATAGGACTCTTGCATGGGGCAGGGTGTAGTAGATAGGATAGGACTCTTACCTGGGGCAGGATGGAGTAGATAGGATAGGACTCTTACCTGGGGCAGGGTGTAGTAGATAGGATAGGACTCTTACCTGGGGCAGGGTGTAGTAGATAGGATAGGACTCTTACCTGGGGCAGGGTGTAGTAGATAGGATAGGACTCTTACCCGGGGCAGGGTGTAGTAGATAGGATAGGACTCTTACCAGGGGCAGGGTGTAGTAGATAGGACTCTTACCTGGGGCAGGGTGTAGTAGATAGGACTCTTACCGGGGGCAAGGTGTAGTTATAGTAGGTGTGTTCAGGGTCCCAGCCCCTAGGGACCCCTCTGATGTCCTCGTACTCTGGGGGGAGCCAGCGGGAGTACGGGGTGTTGGCCGCACCCCACTTAGGGTGCTGTCTGGAGAGGGTTGACAACGTGGGTGACACACACAAACTACAAGTCATGTCAAATCAAACACTCATTTTCTTTTCACACTGTAGTTTCAACCTGAACCCTACTGGCAGGACGTTGTCTTTTCACACTGTAGTTTCAACCTGAACCCTACTGGCAGGACGTTGTCTTTTCACACTGTAGTTTCAACCTGAACCCTACTGGCAGGACGTTGTCTTTTCACACTGTAGTTTCAACCTGAACCCTACTGGCAGGACATTGTCTTTTCACACTGTAGTTTCAACCTGAACCCTACTGGCAGGACGTTGTCTTTTCACACTGTAGTTTCAACCTGAACCCTACTGGCAGGATGTTGTCAGGCAGACAGAGCGAGAGAAAGAGGGACAAGCAGACAGCCAGAGATCAAATCTAATTGTATTTGTCACATAGCCACCTAGCCAATACAAGAGGTGAGGACTTTACCGTGAAATACTCACGGGTCCTTTCCAACAATGCAGAGTTCAAAAGTACATTCAAAAAAAACAATATTTGAAACAAAAATACAGAAATAATAACAATAGTATAACAATAACGAGGCTACATACAAGGAGTACCAGCACCGAGTCAATGTGCAGGGGTACGACAGACAAGACAGACAGACCTGTTGTTGCACTCCCCGGTGAATGAACGGTAGCGTTCAGACAAACAGCCAGTCTTACAGAGGGGTCTCTGCATCTCAGAGGAACAGCCTGTAGCCTGCAGTAGAACCTGCATGTCCTCCTCACTCAGCGGGTCTGTTGGGGGGGAGGGGGAGGGGGGCAGAGACGGAGGACAGACAGTCTTAATGAGCGTTCACACTACACAAGCGGCCTCTCCTAGCCAAACTAGCCTCGCCCTCATTTTTATTTTATTTTTTATTTTACCTTAGGCAAGTCAGGCAAGAACAAATTCTTATTTTCAATGACGGCCTAGGAACAGTGGGTTAACTGCCTGTTCAGGGACAGAACGACAGATTTGTGCCTTGTCAGCTCGGACATTCGAACTTGCAACCTTTCGGTTACTAGTCCAACGCTCTAACCACTAGGCTACTCTGCCGCCCCCACCCACCCTCATGTGCTACGTATCAACAGCCATTGACAGCCAATCCGGTATGGGTTGGAAGCTATGGCGAGCTTCGATTGGTCCCTCGCTTTGCGTTATTGCAGAGGATTTTCATAAAGTTCAACTTTCCCCAACTTTAGTCCCGCCCTGTACAGCTCCTTCGCCCAATGACATCGCTCGCATCGGTTCCCCTGCCCACTCCACTTCTCTCGCTTTACTTCCATTGAAGGTGAGTGGCTTCCGATGTTTCACTGCGCTATGTCATTGTATAGAGAACTTGCAAGTCCTCCTCACTCAACCGGTCTGCTGGGGAACAACTTGAAGCCTGCAGGAGAACCTGCAAGTCCTCACTCAACAGGTCTGACATAGTTCCAGCAACTATGGTAACAAGGCCAACACAGCAAGGCTCGGATCAGGTCGGCTCTGTAGTATATGTGTAATGTGATAGTTTAGTACCAGGTAGACTGGACCGGGCCATGGGTTAGACAGTACCAGGTAGACTGGACTGGGCCATGGGTTAGACAGTACCAGGTAGACTGGACTGGGTCATGGGTCAGGCAGTACCAGGTAGACTGGACTGGGTTAGGGTTAGACAGTACCAGGTAGACTGGACTGGGTCATGGGTCAGGCAGTACCAGGTAGACTGGACTGGGTTAGGGTTAGACAGTACCAGGTAGACTGGACTAGGTCATGGGTTAGACAGTACCAGGTAGACTGGACTGGGCCATGGGTTAGACAGTACCAGGTAGACTGGACTGGGTCATGGGTCAGGCAGTACCAGGTAGACTGGACTGGGTTAGGGTTAGACAGTACCAGGTAGACTGGACTGGGCCATGGGTTAGACAGTACCAGGTAGACTGGACTGGGCCATGGGTTAGACAGTACCAGGTAGACTGGACTGGGCCATGGGTTAGACAGTACCAGGTAGACTGGACTGGGCCATGGGTTAGACAGTACCAGGTAGACTGGACCGGGTCATGGGTTAGACAGTACCAGGTAGACTGGACTGGGCCATGGGTTAGACAGTACCAGGTAGACTGGACTGGGTCATGGGTCAGGCAGTACCAGGTAGACTGGACTGGGTTAGGGTTAGACAGTACCAGGTAGACTGGACTGGGCCATGGGTTAGACAGTACCAGGTAGACTGGACTGGGTCATGGGTTAGACAGTACCAGGTAGACTGGACTGGGTTAGGGTTAGACAGTACCAGGTAGACTGGACTGGGTTAGGGTTAGACAGTACCAGGTAGACTGGACTGGGTTAGGGTTAGACAGTACCAGGTAGACTGGACTGGGTCATGGGTTAGACAGCACCAGGTAGACTGGACTGGGTTAGGGTTATACAGTACCAGGTAGACTGGACTGGGTCATGTGTTAGGGTTAGACAGTACCAGGTAGACTGGACTGGGTCATGGGTTAGACAGTACCAGGTAGACTGGACTGGGTTAGGGTTAGACAGTACCAGGTAGACTGGACTGGGTTAGGGTTATACAGTACCAGGTAGACTGGACTGGGTCATGGGTTAGACAGTACCAGGTAGACTGGACTGGGTTAGGGTTATACAGTACCAGGTAGACTGGACTGGGTCATGGGTTAGACAGTACCAGGTAGACTGGACTGGGTTAGGGTTAGACAGTACCAGGTAGACTGGACTGGGTCAGGGTTAGACAGTACCAGGTAGACTGGACTGGGTCATGGGTTAGACAGTACCAGGTAGACTGGACTGGGTTAGGGTTAGACAGTACCAGGTAGACTGGACTGGGTTAGGGTTAGACAGTACCAGGTAGACTGGACTGGGTCATGGGTTAGACAGTACCAGGTAGACTGGACTGGGTTAGGGTCAGACAGTACCAGGTAGACTGGACTGGGTCATGGGTTAGACAGTACCAGGTAGACTGGACTGGGTTAGGATTAGAGAATACCAGGTAGACTGGACTGGGTCATGTGTTAGGGTTAGACAGTACCAGGTAGACTGGACTGGACCATGGGTTAGACAGTACCAGGTAGACTGGACTAGGTCATGTGTTAGACAGTACCAGGTAGACTGGACTGGGTTAGGATTAGAGAGTACCAGGTAGACTGGACTGGGTCATGGGTTAGGGTTAGACAGTACCAGGTAGACTGGACTGGGTCATGTGTTAGACAGTACCAGGTAGACTGGACTGGGTTAGGATTAGAGAGTACCAGGTAGACTGGACTGGGTCATGGGTTAGGGTTAGACAGTACCAGGTAGACTGGACTGGGTCATGTGTTAGACAGTACCAGGTAGACTGGACTGGGTTAGGATTAGAGAGTACCAGGTAGACTGGACTGGGCCATGGTACTGGTGTAGACCATCTCCCTGATCAGTTCCACTGTATTGTCCAGCAGCTCAGCTGCGCTGATGTGCCTCCTGGTCTGGGGTCCAATCTGCTTGAACTGGGCCAGGAGGTCGCTGGGTCTCAGAGCACCCTCCGACAGAGATGTCTTCACCCTGGAAGGACAGAGGACAGTACCCATATTATCAGACAGACAGGCAGATGAACAGACAGACAGGCAGGCAGATGAACAGACAGACAGGCAGATGAACAGACAGGCAGTCAGGCAGATGAACAGACAGACAGGCTGGCAGATGAACAGACAGACAGGCAGATGAACAGACAGACAGTCAGGCAGATGAACAGACAGGCAGATGAACAGACAGACAGGCAGGTGAACAGACAGACAGGCAGGTGAACAGACAGACAGATAGATGAACAGACAGTCAGATGGACAGACAGGCAGATGAACAGACAGACAGGCAGGTGAACAGACAGACAGGCAGGTGAACAGACAGACAGGCAGGCGAACAGACAGACAGGCAGGCGAACAGACAGGCAGATAGATGAACAGACAGACAGGCGAACAGACAGGCAGGCGAACAGACAGGCAGGCAGATGAACAGACAGACAGGCAGGCGGGCAGGCAGACAGGCAGATGAACAGACAGACAGGCAGGCGGGCAGGCAGGCGAACAGACAGGCAGGCGAACAGACAGTCAGGCAGGCAGATGAACAGACAGACAGTCAGGCAGGCAGATGAACAGACAGACAGACAGGCAGGCAGGCAGACAGACGAACAGACAGACAGGCAGGCAGGCAGATGAACAGACAGACAGACAGGCAGATGAACAGACAGACAGGCAGGCAGATGAACAGACAGGCAGACCCTAATTGGTAAATAGCGTTTCTCTTTTCATAAACATCAACATGGCTTTTCACAAATAATCTGAGCAATTTACTGACGACAGTCTTCTTCTATTGGCTCACCTCTCCTTGGTGTGGGCGTAAGCAGCATTAGTACGTTCTAAAGCCCTTTTCAGAGCCTCCTCTACCAACGTAGAGGGCAGATAGGGAACCCCTGGAAATGATACAATACAATGAATAACCCATGGAACTATTTATGCCTTGGAATGAGTCAATGAGTAGTAGCCCTTTATAAACAGATTAGTTTATTACTCACCCAGAGCGTTGCGTTACAGGCAAGCGGCTGCACTCAACGTGTGCCGGGGTTCGTTCCAATACTCTAACAATGCTAGCAATAGGTACTCCAAAGTGCTGCACCACCTGGTGGCGCGCATGTGTAATTACCTTAATAACCACATCGCCACACTTAAAAGTATAGTGAGTGCATATACATTTTAAGATACAAAATGTTCCAGAAAACTCTCTCTAACCAGGTTTCCACCCGAACTTTTTTTATGCGCGCAAAGTACACATTTGGAGTCACGCATCAACAAGTGTGGCAGCCAGTTGTGTGGTCATCCCACTACAACTCGTCGGGAAAGCACACGGTCTATTAGGCTACAGAATAAATAAATGATGATGAACTTCGCAGGGTGGTGAAAGTCCAAGGTTGTGAGCTTGATGTTCCTTTTCAATAAAATATCGAGGGTCTTATTTTGGTGACCTGAGGATCGATGCTTAACAAATACATTTTTTTTTGTTGCTTTTATCCATAATGTAGACGAGCCGAACCGCACTGAATCGGTTGTTGGCGAGAGCGAACTGGCCAAGAACCAGCGTGGGAGCATTTTCTATTTAATGCAACAGTTTCGGTAGTAATGGAGTGGAAAATGCAATTGAAACACATTTTGAATTTTAGATATCGAAACATGAAAGCATGGAAACTTAAGCAGAACATTTTTTTGTGTGCAATATGTCCTCACACAATGACTTTAATTTTTGAATCCGCAACAAACCCGTTTGGTCCAGTGCGGATTTTAAAATATTCGAATCTGTCACCATTTGGATGGAAACCTAGCTAATGATACTGATCAATAATAACTGATATGAAACTACCCTTTATGACACTAGCCTTTATTAAATTGGACGACATAATCGGTTCCCAACAATCCCTTTAATTATACAACAGACGGTCCAATAGGATCCAATGATAATTCTTGTCATAAACATGGATGACCTCCCCTTTTAAAAATATCGGATAATCTCATGACAATATGAAGTGTTCTCAACAGGCCATTTAACACACAGAACAGTGTACCTGAGTCATTGTGAGCTAGCTCGGTTGGTGAAGCTGGGTGAGGTAGACAGCAGAGCAGAGTTAGAGACAGAACAAGTAGGAGACCCTACAACAACAAGACATAATGTAACATAAAAACAATGACAGAGGTCATCTGGGAACCCAGAACCACATTTTACACTCTGTCACGAGATCAACATAGAAGTAGTACACTTTCAGATCAACATAGAGGTAGTACACTTCCAGATCAACATAGAGGTAGTATACCTTCAGATCAACATAGAGGTAGTACACTTCCAGATCAACATAGAGGTAGTACACTTCCAGATCAACATAGAGGTAGTATACTTCCAGATCAACATACAGGTAGTACACTTTCAGATCAACATAGAGGTAGTATACCTTCAGATCAACATAGAGGTAGTACACTTTCAGATCAACATAGAGGTAGTACACTTTCAGATCAACATAGACAACATCAACACACTGTCACGTCCATTTATTTTGCCTTAAAATATCGGAATGGAAAGAAGGTCAATAAGGTAGCAATATTTAAAAAAAAAAAGTCATCCTTACCATGAGTGGCATGTCCATCTATCTGTTAGTGCAGGTCTCCAAAGGAAGCAGGTCTGAATCAGGCATCAACCAGTGTTCATTTGAATGTGCTGGCGTTTGAAACGGCTGTGTCATTTAGTACCATACAGACTTAATAACCTAAACACATTGTTCAGGAGGCCCGAATGGATAATATGTACTTTAAAGGGCGCTGCTAAGCATTGTGAGTTGTAATCAACAGGTGTGTGTGTGTGTGTGGAATGTCTTCCTTAAACAGGTGAAGACTCATTTATACCCTGGCAGCACAGTCAACAGGGGTGGGTGTCTGTGAGTGTGAGTGTGTGTGTGTATATGCACATGTGTGTGTGTATATGAGAGAGTGTGTGTGTATATGCGCATGTGCTTGTGTGTGTGGTCATTAGGAATGTCCAGAATCCACTTATCAGTGTGTCTGGTGACAACTCCTCAACATCAAAGACCTCTCTGTCGGGTCTTGTTGACCAGAACCATTTGAGCTCTTATTGCGATGCGAGAGCGGACAGATTGTTCTCAGCATTCAACCATTTTGTCTATTGAGTCAATAGCAATAAATTCATCTACAGTATGTTTACATTTGATTAATTTTACAATCCATAACATGGAGTTTCTTTATGTCATAAAGAACAGAGACATTACGGAGCATTTTGTTAAAGATGCCTGTATTTAAAACCATCCTCTTCAAAAAAAGTTTCCTCAAGCACCAGTATTTGGATTATAATCTCTAGATTAAACAGAATCCTATACAGATCTGTCAGATGAGGAAGGCACAACTCCAGACAGGTGTTCATTAGAGGAAGGCACAACTCCAGACAGGTGTTCATTAGAGGAAGGCACAACTCCAGACATGTGTTCATTAGAGGAAGGCACAACTCCAGAGACATGTGTTCATTAGTGGAAGGCACAACTCCAGAGACATGTGTTCATTAGAGGAAGGCACAACTCCAGAGACATGTGTTCATTAGAGGAAGGCACAACTCCAGAGACATGTGTTTATTGGCGGAAGGCACAACTCCAGAGACATGTGTTCATTAGAGGAAGGCACAACTCCAGACACATGTGTTCATTAGAGGAAGGCACAACTCCAGACATGTGTTCATTAGAGGAAGGCACAACTCCAGAGACATGTGTTCATTAGAGGAAGGCACAACTCCAGAGACATGTGTTCATTCGAGGAAGGCACAACTCCAGAGACATGTGTTCATTAGAGGAAGGCACAACTCCAGAGACATGTGTTCATTAGAGGAAGGCACAACTCCAGACATGTGTTCATTAGAGGAAGGCACAACTCCAGAGACATGTGTTCATTAGAGGAAGGCACAACTCCAGAGACATGTGTTCATTAGAGGAAGGCACAACTCCAGACATGTGTTCATTAGAGGAAGGCACAACTCCAGAGACATGTGTTCATTAGAGGAAGGCACAACTCCAGACATGTGTTCATTAGAGGAAGGCACAACTCCAGAGACATGTGTTCATTTAGAGGAAGGCACAACTCCAGACATGTGTTCATTAGAGGAAGGCACAACTCCAGAGACATGTGTTCATTTAGAGGAAGGCACAACTCCAGAGACATGTGTTCATTAGAGGCAAAACCATTTTTTTCCTCCCCCCCCCCTCTGGGTTCATTAATGGGGTATGAAGGACACTTGTCTTAGAGAACGACTCAACGGACCAGTAGTTTTCTTATACATCTACATATAATAGCTATGAATTCTACTGCAAAGAATCAGAAAGCAATAATTCTAGGTTGCCGATTCGACTCTTTCCAAAAAAACAACAAAAAAAAAAGTCCGCTGTAATTCCGATCAGGATAAAGGGAATGTAACGGTGACGTCATTCATACTATTCCACAGTCCCGTCTATCTGTCTCTCTGTTCTAAACACTGAGTGTCAGTGTCTTCAGTGGCTCTGCCCAAATGTCGAAACCTTTGAATCTGATTGTCACTAAGCCAGGGGCTTCCAATGACACGACCAGGTGGGCAAGACGGGACCGGAGGAGATAGGAGATGAGTGAGTGGAGAGGATTGTGCGAAGGGCAGGAGGAGAAGGAGAGATAATATGAGGACTGTTTCTGGAAAATCAAGCTCATTCAAATTTGTTCCAATTGAAAATGTAATGTTTCATATTTGAAACATTCTTTTAGAAGGACATCAAGATACAGCAACAACTTTTCTGTGTTCTCTCTCTCTCTCTCTCTCTCCCTCTCCCTCTCCCTCGTTGTATCTCTTTGATGTTCCAGGTGTGGATTTATCACGCACCGTTTCACGAGAAAACAAAAGAGTCATTTCATTCCAGCGTTATTAATACGATCTCTAATGACAGTACTACCAACACAACAACTTCACCCGTTTGCACAAGAGACACTCTGCATGTGTCGTTCACTTCTTCCACACACAGCAACATGAAAACATCCATTTATCCTGGAGGGAGTAAGCCTTTCTCCCATTTTTAAGCAATCTTTAAATAAAGTTTCATTTGTAATAATGACAATCCGTGGATCAGATCACCATCATATATTTTATTATTCACATTAAATATTATATTAATAGACTAGAGCATTTCAATAAAATTATATTTTCACAAATGTCTTCAAAACGATCAATTCAGGTGCTATATAACCATGTTGCAGTAGTTTGACCCAAGGAGGAAGTCAGATATACCATTATCAGGCTGGAAAATGCATCCGAGGACCTCACAATTCAAAAACAATACTTTCAGATCATTTATAGATTAATCCCATATTTCTTCGGTAAGGCAGGGTTTTGGCAACTATAAAATATAACAACTTAAATACAGTCGTCTGTCTTGACAGTACCAGGTCAACCAGAGTCGCATTCTAGAATGTTGGTGCGGAATGGAACTCCGGAATGGTACAACATAAATGATTAGGGCCCAGTTTAAAAAGTAGTTAGTAAGCATTGTGGTCACCTTAAGGATAATTTAACTTGTTTCGGATCAGATCGGCTCTGGATCAGATCAGGGCTGGGATCAATTGCATTTCAATTCAGTCAATCAAATAGCTTTTTTCAATTCGGATAACTGGAAATTAAATTTCCGTTTAACTGCCTGAATTGGAAATGGAATTGATGCAGTTGTCCGTAATAGTTGTTCTGAATGGCGTTGGTTGATCATAGTCCCGTCACTAAGCATGCTGGGACCAGAGGAAGCGATCACAGCGCTCCAGCATGGTCTGGATCAGAGCCCTGGGGTAGACAGGAAAAACAGAGAAACGTTAGTATCATATGTGTTTTTTGTATAACCTCGTGTTGTCTCTGGCCCTATTTGTATAACCTCGTGTTGTCTCTGGCCCTATTTGTATAACCTCGTGTTGTCTCTGGCCCTATATGTATAACCTCGTGTTGTCTCTGGCCCTATTTGTATAACCTCGTGTTGTCTCTGGCCCTATTTGTATAACCTCGTGTTGTCTCTGGCCCTATTTGTATAACCTCGTGTTGTCTCTGGCCCTATTTGTATAACCTCGTGTTGTCTCTGGCCCTATTTGTATAACCTCGTGTTGTCTCTGGCCCTATTTGTATAACCTCGTGTTGTCTCTGGCCCTATTTGTATAACCTCGTGTTGTCTCTGGCCCTATTTGTATAACCTCGTGTTGTCTCTGGCCCTATTTGTATAACCTCGTGTTGTCTCTGGCCCTATTTGTATAACCTCGTGTTGTCTCTGGCCCTATTTGTATAACCTCGTGTTGTCTCTGGCCCTATTTGTATAACCTCGTGTTGTCTCTGGCCCTATTTGTATAACCTCGTGTTGTCTCTGGCCCTATTTGTATAACCTCGGTGTTGTCTCTGGCCCTATTTGTATAACCTCGTGTTGTCTCTGGCGCTATTTGTATAACCTCGTGTTGTCTCTGGCCCTATTTGTATAACCTCGTGTTGTCTCTGGCCCTATTTGTATAACCTCGTGTTGTCTCTGGCCCTATTTGTATAACCTCGTGTTGTCTCTGGCCCTATTTGTATAACCTCGTGTTGTCTCTGGCCCTATTTGTATAACCTCGTGTTGTCTCTGGCCCTATTTGTATAACCTCGGTGTGTCTCTGGCCCTATTTGTATAACCTCGTGTTGTCTCTGGCCCTATTTGTATAACCTCGGTGTGTCTCTGGCCCTATTTGTATAACCTCGTGTTGTCTCTGGCCCTATTTGTATAACCTCGTGTTGTCTCTGGCCCTATTTGTATAACCTCGGTGTGTCTCTGGCCCTATTTGTATAACCTCGTGTTGTCTCTGGCCCTATTTGTATAACCTCGTGTTGTCTCTGGCCCTATTTGTATAACCTCGTGTTGTCTCTGGCCCTATTTGTATAACCTCGTGTTGTCTCTGGCCCTATTTGTATAACCTTGTGTTGTCTCTGGCCCTATGTGTATAACCTTGTGTTGTCGAGGGGATGATTGTTATGATATCAATCAATGACATGTTTTTTTTAACTAGCTGATCATAGTCCCTGGTATCCTTGTCCTTGGTATCTGGTATCATAGTCCCTGGTATCTGGTATAATAGTCCCTGGTATAATAGTCCCTGGTATAATAGTCCCTGGTATCTGGTATCATAGTCCCTGGTATCTGGTATCATCGTCCCTGGTATCATAGTCCCTGGTATCTGGTATCATAGTCCCTGGTATGATAGTCCCTGGTATCTGGTATCATAGTCCTTGGTATATGTTATCATCGTCCCTGGTATCATAGTGCCTGGTATCTGGTATCATAGTCCCTGGTATAATAATCCCTGGTATCTGGTATAATAGTCCCTGGTATCTGGTATAATAGTCCCTGGTATCATAGTCCCTGGTATCTGGTATCATAGTCCCTGGTATGATAGTCCCTGGTATCTGGTATCATAGTCCTTGGTATATGTTATCATCGTCCCTGGTATCATAGTCCCTGGTATCTGGTATCATAGTCCCTGGTATCTGGTATCATAGTCCCTGGTATCATAGTCCCTGGTATCTGGTATCATAGTCCTTGGTATATGTTATCATCGTCCCTGGTATCTGGTATCATAGTCCTTGGTATATGTTATCATCGTCCCTGGTATCATAGTCCCTGGTATCTGGTATCATAGTCCCTGGTATAATAGTCCCTGGTATCTGGTATCATAGTCCCCGGTATATGTTATCATCGTCCCTGGTATAATAGTCCCTGGTATCTGGTATCATCGTCCCTGGTATCATAGTCCCTGGTATCTGGTATCATAGTTCCTGATACAATAGTCACTGGTATCTGGTATCACAGTCCCTGATACAATAGTCCCTGGTATCTGGTATCATAGTCCCTGGTATCTGTTATCATAGTCCCTGATACCATAGTCCCTGGTATCTGGTATCATAGTCCCTGGTATCTGGTATCATAGTCCCTGATATCTGTTATCATAGTCCCTGATACCATAGTCACTGGTATCTGGTATCATAGTCCCTGGTATCATAGTCCCTGGTATCTGGTATCATAGTCCCTGGTATCTGGTATCATAGTCCCTGGCATCATAGTCCCTGGTTTCTGTTATCATAGTCCCTGGTATCATTGTCCCTGGTATCATAGTCCCTGGTATCTGGTATCATAGTCCCTGGTATCTGTTATCATAGTCCCTGATACCATAGTCCCTGGTATCTGGTATCATAGTCCCTGGTATCTGGTATCATAGTCCCTGGTATCATAGTCCCTGTCCCTGGTATCTGGTATCATAGTCCCTGGTTTCTGTTATCATAGTCCCTATCATAGTCCCTGGTATCTGGTCCCTGATATCATAGTCCCTGGGTATCATAGTAGTCCCTGGTATCTGGTATCATAGTCCCTGGTTTCTGTTATCATAGTCCCTGGTATCTGGTATCATTGTCCCTGGTATCATAGTCCCTGGTATCTGGTATCATAGTCTCTGGTATCATAGTCCCTGGTATCTGGTATCATAGTCCCTTGTATCATAGTCCCTGGTATCATAGTCCCTGGTATCATAGTCCCTGGTATCATAGACCCTGGTATCTGTTATCATAGTCCCTGGTATCATAGTCCCTGGTATCATAGTCCCTGGTATCATAGACCCTGGTATCTGTTATCATCGTCCCTGGCATCTGTTATCATAGTCCCTGGTTTCTGTTATCATCGTCCCTGGTATAATAGTCCCTGGTATCATAGTCCCTGGTATCATAGTCCCTGGTATCTGGTATCATAGTCCCTGGTATCTGGTATCATAGTCCCTGGTATCTGGTATCATAGTCCCTGGTATCATAGTCCCTGGTATCATAGTCCCTGGTATCATAGTCCCTGGTATCATAGTCCCTGGTATAATAGTCCCTGGTATCTGGTATCATAGTCCCTGGTATCATAGTCCCTGGTATCATAGTCCCTGGTATCATAGTCCCTGGTATCATAGTCCCTGGTATCATAGTCCCTCATAGTCCCTGGTATCATAGTCCCTGGTATCTGGTATCATAGTCCCTGGTATCTGTTATCATAGTCCCTGGTATCTGGTATCATAGTCCCTGGTATCTAGTCCCTGGTATCTGGTATCATAGTCCCTGGTATCATAGTCCCTGGTATCATAGTCCCTGGTATCATAGTCCCTGGTATCATAGTCCCTGGTATATCCCTGGTATCATAGTCCCTGGTATAATCCCTGGTAGTCCCTGGTATCTGGTATCATAGTCCCTGGTATCATAGTCCCTGGTATCATAGTCCCTGGCATCATAGTCCCTGGTATCTGGTATAATAATCCCTGGTATCATAGTCCCTGGTATCATAGTCCCTGGTATAATAATCCCTGGTATCATAGTCCCTGGTATATAGTCCCTGGTATAATCCCTGGTATCTGGTATAGTCCCTGGTATCATAGTCCCTGGTATAATAGTCCCTGGTATCATAGTCCCTGGTATCTGGTATAATAATCCCTGGTATCATAGTCCCTGGTATCATAGTCCCTGGTATAATAGTCCCTGGTATCATAGTCCCTGGCATCATAGTCCCTGGTATAATAATCCCTGGTATCATAGTCCCTGGTATAATAATCCCTGGTATCATAGTCCCTGGTATAATAGTCCCTGGCATCATAGTCCCTGGTATCTGGTATAATAATCCCTGGTATCATAGTCCCTGGTATCATAGTCCTGGTATAGTCCCTGGTATCCCTGGTATAATAATCTGGTATCATAGTCCCTGGTATAATAGTCCCTGGTATCTGTCCCTCATAGTCCCTGGCATCATAGTCCCTGGTATCATAGTCCCTGGTATCATAGTCCCTGGTATCATAGTCCCTGGTATCATAGTCCCTGGCATAATAGTCCCTGGTATCATAGTCCCTGGTATCATAGTCCCTGGTATCATAGTCCCTGGCATCATATCTGGTATCTGGTATCATAGTCCCTGGTATCATAGTCCCTGGTATAATAGTCCCTGGTATCATAGTCCCTGGTATCATAGTCCCTGGTATCTGGTATAATAGTCCCTGGTATAATAGTCCCTGGTATCATAGTCCCTGGCATCATAGTCCCTGGTATCTGGTATAATAATCCCTGGTATCATAGTCCCTGGTATCATAGTCCCTGGTATCATAGTCCCTGGTATCATAGTCCCTGGTATCTCATAGTCCCTGTATCTAGTCCCTGGTATCTGGTAATCATAGTCCCTGGTATCATAGTCCCTGGTATCATAGTCCCTGGTATCTGGTATCATATCCTGGTATCATATTCCCTGGTATAATAGTCCCTGGTATCATAGTCCCTGGTATCATAGTCCCTGGTATCATCGTCCCTGGTATCATAGTCCCTGGTATCTGGTATAATAGTCCCTGGTATCATAATCCCTGGTATCATAGTCCCTGGTATCTGGTATCATCGTCCCTGGTATCATAGTCCCTGGTATCTGTTATAATAGTCCCTGGTATCATAGTCCCTGGTATCATAGTCCCTGGGATCATCGTCCCTGGTATCATCGTCCCTGGTATCATATTCCCTGGTATCTGTTATCATCGTCCCTGGTATCATAGTCCCTGGTATCATAGTCCCTGGTATCATAGTCCCTGGTATCTGTTATCATCGTCCCTGGTATCATCGTATCTGGTATCATAGTCCCTGGTATCTGGTATCATCGTCCCTGGTATCATAGTCCCTGGTATCTGGTATAATAGTCCCTGGTATCATAGTCCCTGGTATCATAGTCCCTGGTATCTGGTATCATAGTCCCTGGGATCATCGTCCCTGGTATCATCGTCCCTGGTATCATATTCCCTGGTATCTGTTATCATCGTCCCTGGTATCATAGTCCCTGGTATCATAGTCCCTGGTATCTGTTATCATCGTCCCTGGTATCATCGTATCTGGTATCATAGTCCCTGGTATCATAGTCCCTGGTATCTGGTATCATAGTCCCTGGTATCAGTTATCATCGTCCCTGGTATCATAGTCCCTGGTATCTGGTATCATAGTCCCTGGTATCATCGTCCCTGGTATCATAGTCCCTGGTATCTGGTATCATAGTCCCTGGTATCAGTTATCATCGTCCCTGGTATCATAGTCCCTGGTATCTGGTATCATAGTCCCTGGTATCATCGTCCCTGGTATCTGGTATCATAGTCCCTGGTATCTGGTATCATAGTCCCTGGTATCATCGTCCCTGGTATCATAGTCCCTGGTATCTGGTATCATAGTCCCTGGTATCATAGTCCCTGGTATCTGGTATCATAGTCCCTGGTATCTGGTATCATAGTCCCTGGGATCATCGTCCCTGGTATCATCGTCCCTGGTATCATATTCCCTGGTATCTGTTATCATCGTCCCTGGTATCATAGTCCCTGGTATCATAGTCCCTGGTATCTGTTATCATCGTCCCTGGTATCATCGTATCTGGTATCATAGTCCCTGGTATCATAGTCCCTGGTATCTGGTATCATAGTCCCTGGTATCAGTTATCATCGTCCCTGGTATCATAGTCCCGAGTATCTGGTATCATAGTCCCTGGTATCATCGTCCCTGGTATCATAGTCCCTGGTATCTGGTATCATCGTCCCTGGTATCATAGTCCCTGGTATCATCGTCCCTGGTATCATAGTCCCTGGTATCTGGTATCATAGTCCCTGGTATCATAGTCCCTGGTATCTGGTATCATAGTCCCTGGTATCTGGTATCATAGTCCCTGGTATCTGGTATCATAGTCCCTGGTATCTGGTATCATAGTCCCTGGTATCTGGTATCATAGTCCCTGGTATCATAGTCCCTGGTATCTGGTATCATAGTCCCTGGTATCATCGTCCCTGGTGTCATAGTCCCTGGTATCTGGTATCATAGTCCCTGGTGTCATAGTCCCTGGTATCTGGTATCATAGTCCCTGGTATCTGGTATAATAGTCCCTGGTATCTGGTATCATAGTCCCTGGTATCATAGTCCCTGGTATCTGGTATCATAGTCCCTAGTATCTGGTATCATAGTCCCTGGTATCATAGTCCCTGGTATCTGGTATCATAGTCCCTGGTATCTGGTATCATAGTCCCTGGTATCATAGTCCCTGGTATCTGGTATCATAGTCCCTGGTATCTGGTATCATAGTCCCTGGTATCATAGTCCCTGGTATCTGGTATCATAGTCCCTGGTATGATCCATCACCCACCTCTGTCTCTTCTCAGCCACACGGAGCAGCTCACAGACCAGGGTGGAGTGTGGCCCCAGCTCCATGTCCGACTGCATCCCCACCTCCTGTAGGGCCTCAAGGGCCCGGTCGGGGCCCACAACCCGGGCCAGACGCAAGACCAGGTTCTCTGGAGTCACCTCCGTCTGGATATGGTCAGCTGCAGAGCCACCGTTGGTCAGGCTGGGGCTGGTCCCGTTGGAGGCTAGGGCCAGGGAAGGCGTAGGAGCCAGGGAGAGGGTAGGAGCCAGGGAAGGGGTAGGAGCCAGGGAGAGGGTAGGAGCCAGGGAGAGGGTAGGAGCCAGGGAGAGGGTAGGAGCCAGGGAAGGGGTAGGAGCCAGGGAAGGGGTAGGAGCCAGGGAGAGGGTAGGAGCCAGGGAAGGGGTAGGAGCCAGGGAAGGGGTAGGAGCCAGGGAAGGGGTAGGAGCTGAGGAGGGGGTGGGAGCCGAGGAGGGGGTGGGATCTGGGGTTGGGATATGGTCAGACGGTCTGCTGTTTCTACACTGCTGAGACAGCTGGAGGAGCATCTTCCACTCATCCATGGTCTGAGGCACCATGCCTGAGAATCACACCAGGAGAGAGTTAAAGACATATATAGAGAGAGAAAGAGAGAAATAAGAGCATTCAGGGTTGTGATCATGTAGACCAAATATTTACTAAACCGTAGTAGTAGTACACTGAGAAGTTAATCCCTTAATTTACTATGACAGTCATTACCACTGGGTTCCTCCAGCAGACTCATGTCGTCCAGTCTACAGATGGTAGAGAAAGCCTCTGTACGACGTTGGAGCTCACAGCACAGGTACACATAGCCAGACCAGTACCTGCACAGAGAACACAGTCATTATAACAGTCCTAACACAGGTACACATAACCAGACCAGTACCTGCACAGAGAACACAGTCATTATAACAGTCCTAACACAGGTACACATAACCAGTCCAGTACCTGCACAGAGAACACAGTCATTATAACAGTCCTAACACAGGTACACATAGCAAGTCCAGTACCTGCACAGAGAACACAGTCATAACAGTCCTAACACAGGTACACATAGCCAGTCCAGTACCTGCACAGAGAACACAGTCATTATAACAGTCCTAACACAGGTACACATAGCCAGTCCAGTACCTGCACAGAGAACGCAGTCAATATAACAGTCCTAACACAGGTACACATGGAAAAACATTAGCCTGCATTTAATGATGAAATTATATCGCCCCCCTCTGGCAGAAATCAAGTAATGTCTCTTCACCCATGATCAGTATTTAAGTACATCACACACACGCGTTCAAAAGTTTGGGTTCACTTAGAAATGTCCTTGTTTTTGAAGGAAATGCAAGTTTTTTGTCCATTTAAAATAACATAAAATTGATCAGAAATACAGTGTAGACGTTAATGTTGTAAATGACTATTGTAGCTGGAAACGGTTGATTTTTAATGGAATATCTACATATGTGTACAGAGGCCCATCATCAGAAACCATCACTCTTGTGTTCCAATGGTACGTTGTGTTAGCTAATCCAAGTTTATCATTTTAAAAAGGCTGATTGATCATTAGAAAACCCTTTTGCAATTATGTTAGCATAGCTGACAAAAGAAGCATAAAATTGGCCTTCTTTAGACTAGTGGAGTATCTGGAGCATCAGCATTTGTGGGTTTCGATTACAGGCTCAAAATGGCCAGAAACAAAGGACTTTCTTCTGAAACTCATCAGTCTATTCTTGTTCTGAGAACTGAAGGCTATTCCATGCGAGAAATTGCCAAGAAACTGAAGATCTCGTACAACGCTGTGTACTACTCCCTTCACAGAACAGCGCAAACTGGCTCTAACCAGAATAGAAAGAGGAGTGGGAGGCCCAGGTGCACAACTAAGCAAGGGAACAAGTACATTAGAGTGTCTAGTTTGAGAAACAGACACCTCACAAGTCCTCAACTGGCAGCTTCATTAAATAGTACCTGCAAAACACCAGTCTCAATGTCAACAGTGAAGATTTGACTCCAGGATGCTGGTCTTCTAGGCAGAGTTGCAAAGAAAAAGCCATATCTCAGACTGGCCAATAAAAAGAAAAGATTAAAATGGGCAACAAAACACAGATATTGGACAGAGGAAGGTTGGAAAAAAAGTATTATGGACAGACAAATCTAAGGTTGAGGTGTTCGGATCCCAAAGTAGAAGCGTCCGACTCATTGTAGAAGAACTCATCGTCCATTTTGAGGTGAGTAATCCCAGTTCTGATGTCCAGAAGCTCTATTCGGTCATAAGAGACAGTAGCAGCAACATTATGTACAAAATAAGTTATGAACAATGTGAAAAACACAAAACAAAATAGCATGGTTGGTTAAGAGCCCATAATTCTAAATAATTCACTGAGTGTCACCAGCAAAGCACCCCCACATCATCACACCTCCTCCTCCATGCTTCACGGTGGGAACCATACATGGAGAGATCATCTGTTCACCTACCCTGCGTCTCACAAAGACGCAGGTTGGAACCAAAAATCTCAATTTTGGACTCATCAGACCAAATGACAGATTTCCACCAGTCTAATGTCCATTGCTCGTGTTTCTTGGTCCAAGCAAGTCTCTTCTTATTATTGGTGTCCTTCAGTAGTAGTTTCTTTGCAGCTATTCGACCATGAAGGCCTGATTCACGCAGTCTCCTCTGAACAGTTTAGGTTGAGATGTGTCTGTTACTTGAACTCTGTGAAGCATTTATTTGGGCAGCAATCTACGTAAATCTAATGAACTTATCCTCTGCAGCAGAGGTAACTCTGCGTCATTCTTTCCTGTGGCGGTCCTCATGAGAGCCAGTTTCATCATAGCGCTGGATGGTTTATGCGACTGCACTTGAAGAAACTTTAAAAGTTCTTGAAATTCTCCAGATTGACTGACTTTCATATCTTAAAGTAATGACGGACTGTCACTTCTCTTTGCTTATTTGAGCTGTTGAAGTTAGTTGAGAGAATGCCAAGAGTGTGCAAAGCTGTCAGCAAGGCAAAGGGTGGCTACTTTGAAGAATCTCAAATATAACGTTTATTTTTATTTTTTTTTAAACACTTTTTGGGTTACAACATGATTCCATATGTAATTTTTCATAGTTTTAATGTATTCACTATCATTATACAATGTAGAATGAGTAGGTGTGTCCAAGCTTTCGACTGTGTGTGTGTGTGTGTGTGTGTGTGTGTGTGTGTGTGTGTGTGTGTGTGTGTGTGTATAGTCTTTACCCATTGATCCTGCATGTCTCAGCCATCTTCTGTTTGGAGGCCAGGTCAGCTGGAAGGCGTATCAGGAGGGATAGGAGACGACCATAACCCCAGCTGAAGAAATGGGAGTGCCATCTCGGTTGTCCGTCTGTGGTCAGTGTGTCGCTCTTTTGAGGTGCATCGTGGGTAAGGGCCAGCCCCAGCCAATCCTGTCGCAGAGCCTCTGGTTGGAGGAGGGACCCAAGGAACGACAGTCTAAGGGAGAGAAACAGAACAGCATGGTGTTCATTAGGTACCAAATCGAAGAATGTCATGAAGTACAGAGGGATAACCTGGATTTGAGTAGTTTCTCTTGCAAAACGTTATAAAATGGTTCCCGTTGTGTACCCTAATGAACACGACCTGGATGTATTCATATTGATGGGCTGTGATACATTAACTCTTTAAATGGAGAGAAAGATCTATAAAAACATTGTACTTCATTGTGTAGTGTAAACCTACCTTTGTTCCTCGGCCCGTGATTGGACAAGGTTGTCTAGGTAAGCCAGGAAGTGGCTATGTTTGGCCATGGCTGTGACGTCAGAGGGGAGGATTGTGGGATAGAACTGGGTGAAGGAGCGAACTGCTAACTCTCCATGTTTCTCATACAACCTACACAAAGAGGAGAGGAAGGTGATTTAGAGAACGTTATCATGAACTACAGACGAGTGAGACAGACATTATGATGCTCAGTAGGCTTAACCCTCCCTGCTGTGTTCCGGTCCAATTCGACCATTTTTTTTATTGATTTTTTTATTTTACCTTTATTTAACTAGGAACCGTGGGTTAACTGCCTTGTTCAGGGGCAGAACGACAGATTATTTTTACCTTGTCAGCTGGGGGATTCGATCTTGCAACCTTTCGGTTACAAGTCCAACGCTCTAACCACTAGTCTACCCTGCTGCCCTAAATTTACCAGTTTTCTCTCTTAAAAATGTAGTTTATTTAATCTGATTGTTATAAGGTTCCATGACTTTGTCCATACAGGGCATCTGAATACACAAAATACATTTTGATGAATTTCATATTACATTTTGGGTGTTTATTCAACTTTTGTACACCTGTGGCGCTCCTGGTCAAAAATAACCGGTCATTAGAAATTAATGGGTAAGACTACAATTAGTGTACAAAATTTAGTTCAGGCATATGCCTATTCATCAGATGGACACACTTCCTCTCCTAGACCCCCACATGCATGTGTGTTTGAGCACACACACACACACACACACACCTTCTTGGCTTCCATGGCAACCCCCACGGGGAACCACACCCGTTGGAATTCTCACAAACAATCGCAATATTGTTTCAATAATATATAGAACTCTTCTCTCAGCTCTGGTATACAAAGCTTTTTTGAGGCCTTGCTCACAATTCATTCTGTGGCGACACAAAGACCAAACGATATACTGTATGTGAGGCTCTTGATCATATCTTTGATCATGACACTGGTGAGGAGGAGAGAGTGCTTGTTAAACTTTGACACAAAGTAGTCTGTGATAAATAGCCCACTATGTTTCATCTGAGTATTTGTTACAGTCAAAATAATCCATACATTATGCTTTTTTTTTAAACTCAAAAACGAGTAGTATGAGCTCAGGTCAATGAGGCCTTCAGGCCATAAATAGCAAATAGAAGTTCAAAACTTGCAATGTTCAAAACAACTTAAGTTTATAAAAAGATCTAACACAACATTAGGTGATAATATGAATTATGGATTTATAATCAGCTATAATGGGGCGGTCATTATGGACAGAGATCACAGAATTAATTAACATGAAACAAACACAAGAGGAGTGTTACGGGGAGGAGGAGAGGTGAGGGAGAGAGAGGAGAGGGGGAGGAGGGAGGAGAGAGTAGAGGGAAAGAGGGGAGAGAGTAGAGATGGGAGGGAGGAGAAAGAGAGGGAGGGAGGGGAGACGGGGAGGAGGAGAGGTGAGGGAGAGAGAGGAGAGGGGCTTATCTACCTGTGCAGGTGAGCGAGGAGCATCGGAGCGCTCCAGGGTTGTAGTTCTCTGAGACAGCGTAGAGATTTGAGCAGGTCTCCTTTCTGGATCACCTCTACCACCTTACTGGACTGGGTTAGTTCTGGCAGGGGAGAAAAGCCCTTTAATAGTGAATGTTTGTGTGTGTGTGTGTGTTTCATAGAACCTGTCCATGGTACACACCTAGCATGGCCTCCATGAAGGAGATGTGGACCTCAGGCTGGTCCCTGTAGCCGAGTAGACACATCCTCCTCACCCGCTCCTGGTCCAGAAGGAAGAAGAACCGTCTCAAGAATGCATTGACCCCTACTACACCCCTCTCTTTCTGGACAACAGGGTCCCCAAAATAACCCAGCTCCAGGTACAGAGTGGCCAGCTGGGTAAGGTGAGCCTGGAGGTCTGGGGGAGAGGTTTGGGGGACCACACCCTCAGGTTCTCTTCAGTGGAGGCCTCGTCAGGTCTGTGATGGTCCTGAGCCTCCGTCTGGTCCTCTCGTCCTCCATGTTGTTGTGGGGAATCCTCTCCTCTCTTCCCTTCCTCCTGGCCCTCAGGAGAGCTCGAGGGGATCTCAGACTGAACGTTCTCTGGACGGTTGTCTGCAGCATCTTCTGTCTCCTCCTCCTCACCAGCTGGACTCTGCTTTCCCAGACCTCGATCCAGCTCAGGACCTAGAACCCTCTCCAACACAGGGATCCACTCCTGTAGAGTTTCTTTGAGACAGGCTGGGTCCCACAGAACCAAGGGATCCTGGATCTGAGAGCTAAGATGGGTACAATACATGGAAAATTAAAAAACCACGGTTCACTTAAAAGGTATTATAAATCAGACTAGCTATACATCTTTGATTTGGCAAGTCAGTTTTAAGAACTAATTCTCCTTTACAATGACAGCGTGGCAAGTCAGTTTTAAGAACTAATTCTCCTTTACAATGACAGCGTACCGGGGAACAGTGGGTTAACTGCCTTGTTCAGGGGAACAGTGGGTTAAACTGCCTTGTTCAGGGGAACAGTGGGTTAAACTGCCTTGTTCAGGGGAACAGTGGGTTAACTGCCTTGTTCAGGGGAACAGTGGGTTAAACTGCCTTGTTCCGGGGAACAGTGGGTTAAACTGCCTTGTTCCGGGGAACAGTGGGTTAAACTGCCTTGTTCCGGGGAACAGTGGGTTAAACTGCCTTGTTCCGGGGAACAGTGGGTTAAACTGCCTTGTTCCGGGGAACAGTGGGGTTAACTGCCTTGTTCCGGGGAACAGTGGGGTTAACTGCCTTGTTCCAGGGAACAGTGGGTTAACTGCCTTGTTCCGGGGAACAGTGGGGTAACTGCCTTGTTCCGGGGAACAGTGGGGTTAACTGCCTTGTTCCGGGGAACAGTGGGGTTAACTGCCTTGTTCCGGGGAACAGTGGGGTTAACTGCCTTGTTCCGGGGAACAGTGGGGTTAACTGCCTTGTTCCGGGGAACAGTGGGGTTAACTGCCTTGTTCCGGGGAACAGTGGGGTTAACTGCCTTGTTCCGGGGAACAGTGGGGTTAACTGCCTTGTTCCGGGGAACAGTGGGGTTAACTGCCTTGTTCCGGGGAACAGTGGGGTTAACTGCCTTGTTCCGGGGAACAGTGGGGTTAACTGCCTTGTTAACTGCCTTGTTCAGGGGCAGAACAACAGATTTCTACCTTGTCAACTCGGGGATTCGATCTAGCAACCTTTCGGTTACTGGTCCAACGCTCTGACCACTAGGCCACCAGCTGTCCTAGAGGGGTATAGGGTTGCCATGTGCTAAAGGGGTATGTATCTAGGGTTGCCATGTCCTAGAGGGGTATGTATCTAGTGTTACCATGTCCTAGAGGGGTATAGGGTTACCATGTCCTAGAGGGGTATGCATCTAGAGTTACCATGTCCTAGAGGGGTATGTATCTAGGGTTGCCATGTCCTAGAGGGGTATAGGGTTGCCATGTCCTAGAGGGGTATGTATCTAGTGTTACCATGTCCTAGAGGGGTATAGGGTTGCCATGTCCTAGAGGGGTATGTATCTAGTGTTACCATGTCCTAGAGGGGTATGTATCTAGTGTTACCATGTCCTAGAGGGGTATGTATCTAGTGTTACCATGTCCTAGTGGGGTATAGGGTTACCATGTCCTAGAGGGGTATGTATCTAGTGTTACCATGTCCTAGTGGGGTATAGGGTTACCATGTCCTAGTGGGGTATAGGGTTACCATGTCCTAGAGGGGTATGTCTCTAGGGTTGCCATGTCCTAGAGGGGTATGTATCTAGTGTTACCATGTCCTAGAGGAGTATGTATCTAGTGTTACCATGTCCTAGAGGGGTATGTATCTAGTGTTACCATGTCCTAGAGGGGTATAGGGTTACCATGTTAGAGGGGTATGTATCTAGTGTTACCATGTCCTAGAGGAGTATGTATCTAGTGTTACCATGTCCTATAGGGGTATGTATCTAGTGTTACCATGTTCTAGAGGGGTATGTATCTAGTGTTACCATGTCCTAGAAGGGTATGTATCTAGTGTTACCATGTCCTAGAGGGGTATAGGGTTGCCATGTCCTAGAGGGGTATGTATCTAGTGTTACCATGTCCTAGAGGGGTATGTATCTAGTGTTACCATGTCCTAGTGGGGTATGTATCTAGTGTTACCATGTCCTAGAGGGGTATGTATCTAGGGTTACCATGTCCTAGAGGGGTATGTATCTAGTGTTACCATGTCCTAGAGGGGTATGTATCTAGTGTTACCATGTCCTAGTGGGGTATAGGGTTACCATGTCCTAGTGGGGTATAGGGTTACCATGTCCTAGAGGGGTATGTATCTAGTGTTACCATGTCCTAGAGGGGTATGTATCTAGGGTTACCATGTCCTAGAGGGGTATGTATCTAGTGTTACCATGTCCTAGAGGGGTATGTATCTAGGGTTACCATGTCCTAGAGGGGTATGTATCTAGTGTTACCATGTCCTAGAGGGGTATGTATCTAGGGTTACCATGTCCTAGAGGGGTATGTATCTAGTGTTACCATGTCCTAGAGGGGTATGTATCTAGGATTACCATGTCCTAGAGGGGTATAGGGTTACCATGTCCTAGAGGGGTATGTATCTAGTGTTGCTCTGTGCTGTACAGTCTTGTATAATAAACAGGGTTGTAGTAGTGTTGCTCTGTACTGTACAGTCTTGTATAATAAACAGGGTTGTAGTAGTGTTGCTCTGTACTGTACAGTCTTGTATAATAAACAGGGTTGTAGTAGTGTTGCTCTGTACTGTACAGTCTTGTATAATAAACAGGGTTGTAGTAGTGTTGCTCTGTGCTGTACAGTCTTGTATAATAAACAGGGTTGTAGTAGTGTTGCTCTGTACTGTACAGTCTTGTATAATAAACAGGGTTGTAGTAGTGTTGCTCTGTGCTGTACAGTCTTGTATAATAAACAGGGTTGTAGTAGTGTTGCTCTGTGCTGTACAGTCTTGTATAATAAACAGGGTTGTAGTAGTGTTGCTCTGTACTGTACAGTCTTGTATAATAAACAGGGTTGTAGTAGTGTCGCTCTGTACTGTACAGTCTTGTATAATAAACAGGGTTGTAGTAGTGTCGCTCTGTACTGTACAGTCTTGTATAATAAACAGGGTTGTAGTAGTGTCGCTCTGTGCTGTACAGTCTTGTATAATAAACAGGGTTGTAGTAGTGTTGCTCTGTACTGTACAGTCTTGTATAATAAACAGGGTTGTAGTAGTGTTGCTCTGTACTGTACAGTCTTGTATAATAAACAGGGTTGTAGTAGTGTTGCTCTGTACTGTACAGTCTTGTATAATAAACAGGGTTGTAGTAGTGTCGCTCTGTGCTGTACAGTCTTGTATAATAAACAGGGTTGTAGTAGTGTTGCTCTGTACTGTACAGTCTTGTATAATAAACAGGGTTGTAGTAGTGTTGCTCTGTACAGTCTTGTATAATAAACAGGGTTGTAGTAGTGTTGCTCTGTACTGTACAGTCTTGTATAATAAACAGGGTTGTAGTAGTGTTGCTCTGTACTGTACAGTCTTGTATAATAAACAGGGTTGTAGTAGTGTTGCTCTGTACAGTCTTGTATAATAAACAGGGTTGTAGTAGTGTTGCTCTGTGCTGTACAGTCTTGTATAATAAACAGGGTTGTAGTAGTGTTGCTCTGTACTGTACAGTCTTGTATAATAAACAGGGTTGTAGTAGTGTTGCTCTGTGCTGTACAGTCTTGTATAATAAACAGGGTTGTAGTAGTGTTGCTCTGTGCTGTACAGTCTTGTATAATAAACAGGGTTGTAGTAGTGTTGCTCTGTACTGTACAGTCTTGTATAATAAACAGGGTTGTAGTAGTGTTGCTCTGTACTGTACAGTCTTGTATAATAAACAGGGTTGTAGTAGTGTTGCTCTGTACTGTACAGTCTTGTATAATAAACAGGGTTGTAGTAGTGTTGCTCTGTACTGTACAGTCTTGTATAATAAACAGGGTTGTAGTAGTGTCGCTCTGTACTGTACAGTCTTGTATAATAAACAGGGTTGTAGTAGTGTTGCTCTGTGCTGTACAGTCTTGTATAATAAACAGGGTTGTAGTAGTGTTGCTCTGTACAGTCTTGTATAATAAACAGGGTTGTAGTAGTGTTGCTCTGTGCTGTACAGTCTTGTATAATAAACAGGGTTGTAGTAGTGTTGCTCTGTACTGTACAGTCTTGTATAATAAACAGGGTTGTAGTAGTGTCGCTCTGTACTGTACAGTCTTGTATAATAAACAGGGTTGTAGTAGTGTTGCTCTGTGCTGTACAGTCTTGTATAATAAACAGGGTTGTAGTAGTGTTGCTCTGTACAGTCTTGTATAATAAACAGGGTTGTAGTAGTGTCGCTCTGTGCTGTACAGTCTTGTATAATAAACAGGGTTGTAGTAGTGTTGCTCTGTACTGTACAGTCTTGTATAATAAACAGGGTTGTAGTAGTGTTGCTCTGTACTGTACAGTCTTGTATAATAAACAGGGTTGTAGTAGTGTTGCTCTGTACAGTCTTGTATAATAAACAGGGTTGTAGTAGTGTTGCTCTGTACAGTCTTGTATAATAAACAGGGTTGTAGTAGTGTTGCTCTGTACTGTACAGTCTTGTATAATAAACAGGGTTGTAGTAGTGTTGCTCTGTACTGTACAGTCTTGTATAATAAACAGGGTTGTAGTAGTGTTGCTCTGTACTGTACAGTCTTGTATAATAAACAGGGTTGTAGTAGTGTTGCTCTGTACAGTCTTGTATAATAAACAGGGTTGTAGTAGTGTTGCTCTGTACTGTACAGTCTTGTATAATAAACAGGGTTGTAGTAGTGTTGCTCTGTACTGTACAGTCTTGTATAATAAACAGGGTTGTAGTAGTGTTGCTCTGTACTGTACAGTCTTGTATAATAAACAGGGTTGTAGTAGTGTTGCTCTGTACAGTCTTGTATAATAAACAGGGTTGTAGTAGTGTTGCTCTGTACAGTCTTGTATAATAAACAGGGTTGTAGTAGTGTTGCTCTGTACTGTACAGTCTTGTATAATAAACAGGGTTGTAGTAGTGTCGCTCTGTACTGTACAGTCTTGTATAATAAACAGGGTTGTAGTAGTGTTGCTCTGTGCTGTACAGTCTTGTATAATAAACAGGGTTGTAGTAGTGTTGCTCTGTACAGTCTTGTATAATAAACAGGGTTGTAGTAGTGTCGCTCTGTGCTGTACAGTCTTGTATAATAAACAGGGTTGTAGTAGTGTTGCTCTGTACTGTACAGTCTTGTATAATAAACAGGGTTGTAGTAGTGTTGCTCTGTACTGTACAGTCTTGTATAATAAACAGGGTTGTAGTAGTGTTGCTCTGTACAGTCTTGTATAATAAACAGGGTTGTAGTAGTGTTGCTCTGTACAGTCTTGTATAATAAACAGGGTTGTAGTAGTGTTGCTCTGTACTGTACAGTCTTGTATAATAAACAGGGTTGTAGTAGTGTTGCTCTGTACTGTACAGTCTTGTATAATAAACAGGGTTGTAGTAGTGTTGCTCTGTACTGTACAGTCTTGTATAATAAACAGGGTTGTAGTAGTGTTGCTCTGTACTGTACAGTCTTGTATAATAAACAGGGTTGTAGTAGTGTTGCTCTGTACAGTCTTGTATAATAAACAGGGTTGTAGTAGTGTTGCTCTGTACAGTCTTGTATAATAAACAGGGTTGTAGTAGTGTTGCTCTGTACTGTACAGTCTTGTATAATAAACAGGGTTGTAGTAGTGTTGCTCTGTACTGTACAGTCTTGTATAATAAACAGGGTTGTAGTAGTGTTGCTCTGTACTGTACAGTCTTGTATAATAAACAGGGTTGTAGTAGTGTTGCTCTGTACTGTACAGTCTTGTATAATAAACAGGGTTGTAGTAGTGTTGCTCTGTACTGTACAGTCTTGTATAATAAACAGGGTTGTAGTAGTGTTGCTCTGTACTGTACAGTCTTGTATAATAAACAGGGTTGTAGTAGTGTTGCTCTGTACAGTCTTGTATAATAAACAGGGTTGTAGTAGTGTTGCTCTGTACTGTACAGTCTTGTATAATAAACAGGGTTGTAGTAGTGTTGCTCTGTACTGTACAGTCTTGTATAATAAACAGGGTTGTAGTAGTGTTGCTCTGTACTGTACAGTCTTGTATAATAAACAGGGTTGTAGTAGTGTTGCTCTGTACAGTCTTGTATAATAAACAGGGTTGTAGTAGTGTTGCTCTGTACTGTACAGTCTTGTATAATAAACAGGGTTGTAGTAGTGTTGCTCTGTACTGTACAGTCTTGTATAATAAACAGGGTTGTAGTAGTGTTGCTCTGTACAGTCTTGTATAATAAACAGGGTTGTAGTAGTGTTGCTCTGTACTGTACAGTCTTGTATAATAAACAGGGTTGTAGTAGTGTTGCTCTGTACAGTCTTGTATAATAAACAGGGTTGTAGTAGTGTTGCTCTGTACTGTACAGTCTTGTATAATAAACAGGGTTGTAGTAGTGTTGCTCTGTGCTGTACAGTCTTGTATAATAAACAGGGTTGTAGTAGTGTTGCTCTGTGCTGTACAGTCTTGTATAATAAACAGGGTTGTAGTAGTGTTGCTCTGTACTGTACAGTCTTGTATAATAAACAGGGTTGTAGTAGTGTTGCTCTGTTACTCACATCCCTTTCTCTGTAGCTGTTATCAGGTCCTGTTGATCCGTCTCTGCATTTCCTTGGTCCAGACACTCTCTGAGTAAAACACAACACAAGGGAAAATAAGGGGGGGGGGGGGGGGGACGACAATCATTTGGTCTGGCAGCAGGTCCATTTCATTGCTTTGAAAATTACGACAGCTTCCTACTGCACGGACATCGCTAAAGCTGTCCAAGACAGACTATAGACTATAGAATCAATAGTATATAGAATCGATAGTATGGATTAGAACAAGAAGAAAAAAAAGCAAGCCAATATCTCAACTCACTCGTGGTCACCGTCCTCTGGGAACGGTACAGTGGTAGCTACAGCCTCCACATGTCCTTGACCCCCGTCCTTAGGGTCAGGGGGACGTGGCCAGAGGTCAGAGTTCATCTGGAGAGTGTTGATCTTCTCGGTAGTCTTCTTCACAAAACTGGAGACACTGAGGAAAAGACACACAGGACAGTTAGAATCTCGGCTGTAGTAGAAAGCTCTGCTGTGACACCCACTCTGACATGCCACCGTCCTCTGGTCTAAAGTAGTGCCTTTATCTACGGAGTACGGAGTCGCTTATGACATAGACCCAGTAAACATTTTAGAAAGGAAAATATATATATAGCTCTTTATCTTCGTGCTGTTGTCCTGTCCCCAGTAATGTAGGTACCATGTTGTGTTGCTATCATGCTGTGTTGTCATGTTGTGTTGCTATCATGTTGTTGTCATGTTGTGTTGCTATCATGCTGTGTTGTCATGTTGTGTTGCTATCATGTTGTTGTCATGTTGTGTTGCTATCATGTTGTTGTCATGTTGTGTTGCTATCATGCTGTGTTGTCATGTTGTGTTGCTATCATGTTGTTGTCATGTTGTGTTGCTATCATGCTGTGTTGTCATGTTGTGTTGCTACCATGTTGTTGTCATGTTGTGTTGCTACCATGATGTGTTGTCATGTTGTGTTGCTATCATGTTGTTGTCATGTTGTGTTGCTACCATGCTGTTGTCATGTTGTGATGCTACCATGCTGTTGTCATGTTGTGTTGCTACCATGCTGTTGTCATGTTGTGTTTCTACCATGTTGTTGTCATGTTGTGTTGCTACCATTTTGTTGTCATGTTGTGTTGCTACCATTTTGTTGTCATGTTGTGTTGCTACCATTTTGTGTTGCTACCATGTTGTTGCCATGTTGTGTTTCTACCTTGTTGTTGTCGTCATGTTGTGTTGCTACCATGTTGTTGTCATGTTGTGTTGCTACCATGTTGTTGTCATGTTGTGTTGCTACCATGTTGTTGTCATGTTGCTACCATGTTGTTGTCATGTTGTGATGCTACCATGTTGAGGTCATGTTGTGTTGCTACCATGTTGTTGCCATGTTGTGTTGCTACCATGTTGTTGTCATGTTGTGATGCTACCATGTTGAGGTCATGTTGTGATGCTACCATGTTGTTGCCATGTTGTGTTGCTACCATGTTGTTGCCATGTGTTGCTACCATGTTGGTGCCATGTTGTGTTGCTACCATGTTGTTGCCATGTTGTGTTGCTACCATGTTGTTGCCATGTTGTGTTGCTACCATGTTGTTGTCATGTTGTGTTGCTACCATGTTGTTGTCATGTTGTGATGCTACCATGTTGTTGTCATGTTGTGATGCTACCATGTTGAGGTCATGTTGTGATGCTACCATGTTGTTGCCATGTTGTGTTGCTACCATGTTGTTGCCATGTTGTGTTGCTACCATGTTGTTGTCATGTTGTGTTGCTACCATGTTAGTTGTCAGGTTGTGTTGCTACCATGTTGTTGTCATGTTGTGATGCTACCATGTTGTTGTCATGTTGTGATGCTACCATGTTGTTGTCATGTTGTGTTGCGACCATTCTGTGTTGTCATGTGTTGCTGACTTGCTATGTTGTCGTCTTAGGTCTCCTATGTAGTGTTGTGTTGTCTCTCTTGTTGTGATGTGTGTTGTGTCCTATATTTTAATCCCAGGCCCTCGTCCCCGCAGGAGGCCTTTTGGTAGGCCGCTATTATAAATAACAATTTGTTCTTAACTGACTTGCCTGGTTAAATAAATGTTAAATAAAACAAATGAAAAACATCTTGACATTACCTGACCACAAGACATGGCAACACTGTTTAGAAAAAGGACCCTGGTACAGTCAGTGACACAGTCACATGTGACTAAGACCAGAGGAACGGTCAACACTACAGACACTAAGACCAGAGGAACGGTCAACACTACAGACACTAAGACCAGAGGAACGGTCAACACTACAGACACTAAGACCAGAGGAACGGTCAACACTACAGACACTAAGACCAGAGTAACGGTCGTAACTACAGACACTAAGACCAGAGGAACGGTCAACACTACAGACACCAAGACCAGAGGAACGGTCAACACTACCTCAGTCACATGTAACTACAGACACTAAGACCAGAGGAACGGTCAACACTACAGACACTAAGACCAGACTTACGGTCGTAACTACAGACACTAAGACCAGAGTAACGGTCAACACTACAGAAACTAAGACCAGAGCAACGGTCAACACTACAGACACCAAGACCAGAGTAACGGTCAACACTACAGACACTAAGACCAGAGGAACGGTCGTAACTACAGACACCAAGACCAGAGGAACGGTCAACACTACAGACACTAAGACCAGAGCAACGGTCAACACTACAGACACTAAGACCAGAGGAACGTTCAACACTACAGACACTAAGACCAGAGGAACGGTCAACAATACAGACACTAAGACCAGAGGAACGGTCAACACGACAGACACCAAGACCAGAGTAACGGTCAACACTACAGACACAAAGACCAGAGTAACGGTCAACACTACAGACACAAAGACCAGAGTAACGGTCAACACTACAGACACTAAGACCAGAGTAACGGTCAACACTACAGCCACTAAGACCAGAGGAACGGTCAACACTACAGACACTAAGACCAGAGGAACGGTTAACACTACAGACACTAAGACCAGAGGAACGGTCAACACTACCTCAGTCACATGTAACTACAGACACTAAGACCAGAGTAACGGTCAACACTACAGACACTAAGACCAGAGGAACGGTCGTAACTACAGACACTAAGACCAGAGGAACGGTCAACACGACAGACACCAAGACCAGAGGAACGGTCAACAATACAGACACTAAGACCAGAGGAACGGTCAACACTACAGACACTAAGACCAGAGGAACGGTCAACACTACAGACACTAAGACCAGAGTAACGGTCAACACTACAGACACTAAGACCAGAGTAACGGTCAACACTACAGACACTAAGACCAGAGTAACGGTCAACACTACAGGCACTAAGACCAGAGTAACGGTCAACACTACAGACACCAAGACCAGAGTAACGGTCAACACTACAGACACCAAGACCAGAGGAACGGTCAACACTACAGGCACTAAGACCAGAGTAACGGTCAACACCACGTCAGTCACATGTAACTACAGACACTAAGACCAGAGGAACGGTCAACACTACAGGCACTAAGACCAGAGTAACGGTCAACACCACGTCAGTCACATGTAACTACAGACACTAAGACCAGAGGAACGGTCAACACTACAGACACTAAGACCAGAGGAACGGTCGTAACTACAGACACCAAGACCAGAGGAACGTTCAACACTACAGACACTAAGACCAGAGGAACGGTCAACACTACAGACACTAAGACCAGAGTAACGGTCAACACTACAGACACTAAGACCAGAGGAACGGTCAACACTACAGACACTAAGACCAGAGGAACGGTCAACACGACAGACACCAAGACCAGAGGAACGGTCAACACTACAGACACAAAGACCAGAGTAACGGTCAACACTACAGACACTAAGACCAGAGGAACGGTCAACACTACAGCCACTAAGACCAGAGGAACGGTCAACACTACAGACACTAAGACCAGAGGAACGGTTAACACTACAGACACTAAGACCAGAGGAACGGTCAACACTACCTCAGTCACATGTAACTACAGACACTAAGACCAGAGTAACGGTCAACACTACAGACACTAAGACCAGAGGAACGGTCGTAACTACAGACACTAAGACCAGCGGAACGGTCAACACGACAGACACCAAGACCAGAGGAACGGTCAACACTACAGACACTAAGACCAGAGGAACGGTCAACACTACAGACACTAAGACCAGAGGAACGGTCAACACTACAGACACTAAGACCAGAGTAACGGTCAACACTACAGACACTAAGACCAGAGTAACGGTCAACACTACAGACACTAAGACCAGAGTAACGGTCAACACTACAGGCACTAAGACCAGAGTAACGGTCAACACTACAGACACCAAGACCAGAGTAACGGTCAACACTACAGACACTAAGACCAGAGGAACGGTCAACACTACAGGCACTAAGACCAGAGTAACGGTCAACACCACGTCAGTCACATGTAACTACAGACACTAAGACCAGAGGAACGGTCAACACTACAGACACTAAGACCAGAGGAACGGTCAACACTACAGACACCAAGACCAGAGTAACGGTCAACACTACAGACACCAAGACCAGAGGAACGGTCAACACTACAGACACTAAGACCAGAGAAACGGTCAACACTACAGACACTAAGACCAGAGGAACGGTCAAACACTACAGACACTAAGACCAGAGGAACGGTCAACACTACCTCAGTCACATGTAACTACAGACACTAAGACCAGAGGAACAGTCAACACTATACAAACAGCGCAATAATGTGGAATCTGAATTGAATCGTAAGTGAAGTGAAACGTACCGAATGTAGACGAAAGGCAGTGGATGTAAGTCTTGAATAAAGCCTGTTATTTAACGTGGTTGTTAGGGTTACTTCCCTTTTCTACCTATCAGAGTGAACATCTGCATTTTCATTGGTTTCACCTTGGAGCAAAGTTATTTTAAAATTACGACTTTCACTTCTCTTTCAGTCTACATACAACCCGTTAGTAAAGAACTTATTTTCACAAAGGACGAACGAGAGATATCTATATTGATTATGTTCATTACGAACCACCACAAGATTTCCACACAAAGAATGATGCATGTCACCTATCAAGAACGTGTAGGCTCTCAGTAGGTGATTCATAAGTTGGTTTTTAACCCCTAAGGATTTTCATCGTGGTTAATTAAAGACTAAGTTAAAGGAATAAAAATACAAAAGTCTCTGAAACTGGAAACACTCATCTCCCTCACTAGCTTTAAGCACCAACTGTCAGAGCAGCTCACAGATTACTGCACCTGTACATAGCCCACCTATATTTTAGCCCAAACAACTACCTCTTTCCCTACTGTATTTAATTTTATTTATTTATTTTGCTCCTTTGCACCCCATTATTTTTATTTCTACTTTGCACATTCTTCCATTGCAAATCTACCATTCCAGTGTTTTACTTGCTATATAGTATTTACTTTGCCACCATGGCCTTTTTTTGCCTTTACCTCCCTTATCTCACCTCATTTGCTCACATCGTATATAGACTTGTTTATACTGTATTATTGACTGTATGTTTGTTTTACTCCATGTGTAACTCTGTGTCGTTGTATGTGTCGAACTGCTTTGCTTTATCTTGGCCAGGTTGCAATTGTAAATGAGAACTTGTTCTCAACTTGCCTACCTGGTTAAATAAAGGTGTTCTCAACTTGCCTACCTGGTTAAATAAAGGTGTTCTCAACTTGCCTACCTGGTTAAATAAAGGTGTTCTCAACTGGCCTACCTGGTTAAATAAAGGTGTTCTCAACTGGCCTACCTGCTTAAATAAAGGTGTTCTCAACTTGCCTACCTGGTTAAATAAAGGTGTTCTCAACTTGCCTACCTGGTTAAATAAAGGTGTTCTCAACTGGCCTACCTGGTTAAATAAAGGTGTTCTCAACTGGCCTACCTGGTTAAATAAAGGTGTTCTCAACTTGCCTACCTGGTTAAATAAAGGTGTTCTCAACTGGCCTACCTGGTTAAATAAAGGTGTTCTCAACTTGCCTACCTGGTTAAATAAAGGTGTTCTCAACTTGCCTACCTGGTTAAATAAAGGTGTTCTCAACTTTCCTACCTGGTTAAATAAAGGTGAAAATAATATATATATATACCATAGCATTGGACTAATAAAAGTATCACGTCACAGAGGATTCTTTAGGCTCTGTAGATGGGTGTATCACCTGTCTCTGACGGCCTGCAGGGCGATACGGGAGTGTTTGGGGCGGAATGACAGGGGGAGGTGGAACTGGTGGTTACCGCTGGGTTCAGTAACCTCCAAACCACCACCGCTCTGGGGATCTGGAGGAAGAAGGGATGGAGGGAGAGATGGAGGATGAGAGGAGAGGGAGGGAGGGAGGATGAGAGGAGAGGAAGGATGAGAGGAGAGGGAGGGAGGAGGAGAGGGAGGGAGGATGAGAGGAGAGAGGGAGGATGAGAGGAGAGAGGGAGGGAGGATGAGAGGAGAGAGGGAGGGAGGATGAGAGGAGAGAGGGAGGGAGGATGAGAGGAGAGGGAGGGAGGATGAGAGGAGAGGGAGGGAGGATGAGAGGAGAGGGAGGGAGGATGAGAGAATGCAAGCAGACGATGCTGTAAAAAATGAGAAGAAAAAAAAGAAGAAGAAGAAACACTGCCCCCCCCAAAAAATATAAATAAGATGACAGTAAACACAAAACAAAAACTGATGTGGTAAATGTGTCGAGGATGATACTACTGGATCGGTGTCCCTACACTGGGACAATATGAGATCATGTGACTAGAATGACGTTGTAGACAACAGCCAACTATCTGCGAAAGACTTCTGTGGACAGAAAACTTACGATTATTGTAAATCTAACTGCCGGTGTTCTGTTTACAGTAGCTATTACAGTAAGAAAAAAAGACCATTGCTATTGTTTGAGGATAGTGTACATCAACAAAACACTTATATCACGGCAACTGGTGTGATATATTCACCTCTGAAGGTAAATAATGTACTTTACATTTAGTAATCTTGCTCTGATTTGTCATCCGGAAATACAATATTGCTTAGTTTTGTTTGATAAAATCCATGTTTATATTCAAAATGTCAGAACTGGGTTCTACAGTTTGAATTTGTTTGTATTATATTTTACCTGAACTAATGGTGTTATATTCTTCCTACCATAGGCTTATATCTGTTACATCGAGCCTCTCCAACAGCACCATGGAGAGAGGCATGCTGGGAATGGACAAGCAACATATTTAAACGTCCCTGCCTTTGACAAAGTGGACACACATGGCAGCACCACTCACTTCGCCAATTATCCCACTAGTTGAAAGCATTTGTCATAGTTTTTTTGGGGGGCAGAATTATGTGATGTTTTGTGTGTTGTTGGAGGCGTTTGTATCTTTTACCAGATCTTTTGTGTTATATTCTCCTACATTAATTACACATTTCCACAAACTTCAAAGTGATTCCTTTCAAGAATACACATCTCCTTGTTCCAGTTTTCTGAGCTACCGGAAGTTAGATTTAGGTATGCCATTTTAGTCTGACCTTGAAAAAAGGGTCTGATCCGTAATGCTATTAGAGATTTATTATACAGTAGTTTCTTTCACATTTGACTTCCTCATACAAAATGAAATCGCGCCACCGTAATGCTTCAAAAACATTGTTATCTCCCTCCCCCAGTTTGGTTAGAGAACTTCCTATTGGTGGGTTATTAAACAGAACCTTTCACCAGTCTCTTACCATGCTCCGCCCCCTGCTGCTCCTCCTCCTCCTGAACAAAGCTAAACTCCTTCAGCCGCTCCTCCTCAAGCATCGATTGGCTGACCAGGGAGCTGGTCTCCTCGTCTGATTGGCTGCCTCGCCGGCTAATGACACGGTAGATGCCACAGTCCAGGACGTTGAAGCTCTCCTGAATAAAGAATAGATTGAGGGTACCAACAAAGACTTCATTACACATTCATAAGGAGGACATAAAGGCTTATGTCCTGCACTGCTTGTTATGTATGCATGTGTTGTGTATGGGTTATAAAAGTGTCTTTATGTAGACACTACACAAATTAAGATACACTGTTGTAAATCGTGAGATACCAATATAACATCTCTTCAACTACCTTTAATAGTTCAGAACTACTGTGTCCTGATAGGGACAAACAGGACCAGACTCACATGAGAGGAGATGCTGCTCCTGCGACTGCTGGAGGCGGAGTCTAGAGGCTCCAGCTTGGCGACCACTTCCTCCAGCTGGCCAATCAGATCCAGGTGGGTGGTCACACTGAGCTGTGACCTCAGGTGATCCAGTCGGTCGATGGGAATCGACTTCCTGGCCTGGGAACGGTAAACAGATGAGCACGGAGGATATTCAAATCATTCCCTAAGTTCTAGAGCTCAGCTGAATCTGGTAATGAATGGTGTGACTGTTGAACAAGTTGGGGAGACTAAATTAATTGGCGTTACCTTAGATTGTAAACTGTCATGGTCAAAACATATAGATTCAATGGTTGTAAAGACGGGGAGAGATCTGTCTGTAGTAAAGAGATGGGGAGAGGTCTGTCTGTAGTAAAGAGATGGGGAGAGGTCTGTCTGTAGTAAAGAGATGGGGAGAGGTCTGTCTGTAGTAAAGAGATGGGGAGAGGTCTGTCTGTAGTAAAGAGATGGGGAGAGGTCTGTCTGTAGTAAAGAGATGGGGAGAGGTCTGTCTGTAGTAAAGAGATGGGGAGAGGTCTGTCTGTAGTAAAGAGATGGGGAGAGGTCTGTCTGTAGTAAAGAGATGGGGAGAGGTCTGTCTGTAGTAAAGAGATGGGGAGAGGTCTGTCTGTAGTAAAGAGATGGGGAGAGGTCTGTCTGTAGTAAAGAGATGGGGAGAGGTCTGTCTGTAGTAAAGAGATGGGGAGAGGTCTGTCTGTAGTAAAGAAATGGGGAGAGGTCTGTCTGTAGTAAAGAGATGGGGAGAGGTCTGTCTGTAGTAAAGAGATGGGGAGAGATCTGTCTGTAGTAAAGAGATGGGGAGAGGTCTGTCTGTAGTAAAGAGATGGGGAGAGGTCTGTCTGTAGTAAAGAGATGGGGAGAGGTCTGTCTGTAGTAAAGAGATGGGGAGAGGTCTGTCTGTAGTAAAGAGGTGGGGAGAGGTCTGTCTGTAGTAAAGAGATGGGGAGAGGTCTGTCTGTAGTAAAGAGATGGGGAGAGGTCTGTCTGTAGTAAAGAGATGGGGAGAGGTCTGGCCGTAATAAAGAGATGGGGAGAGGTCTGTCTGTAATAAAGAGATGGGGAGAGGTCTGGCCGTAATAAAGAGATGGGGAGAGGTCTGTCCGTAGTAAAGAGATGGGGAGAGGTCTGTTTGTAATAAAGAGATGGAGAGAGGCCTGTCTGTAGTAAAGAGGTGGAGAGAGGTCTGTCTGTAGTAAAGAGATGGGGAGAGGTCTGTTCATAGTAAAGAGATGGAGAGAGGCCTGTCTGTAGTAAAGAGGTGGGGAGAGGTCTGTCTGTAGTAAAGAGATGGGGAGAGGTCTGTCTGTAGTAAAGAGATGGGGAGAGGTCTGTCTGTAGTAAAGAGATGGGGAGAGGTCTGGCCGTAATAAAGAGATGGGGAGAGGTCTGTCTGTAATATAGAGATGGGGAGAGGTCTGTCTGTAATACAGAGATGGGGAGAGGTCTGTCCGTAATACAGAGATGGGTAGAGATCTGTCTGTAGTATAGAGATGGGGAGAGGTCTGTCTGTAATACAGAGATGGGGAGAGGTCTGTCTGTAATAAAGAGATGGGGAGAGGTCTGTCTGTAGTAAAGAGATGGGGAGAGGTCTGTCTGTAGTAAAGGGATGGGGAGAGGTCTGTCCGTAGTAAAGAGATGGGGAGAGGTCTGTTTATAGTAAAGAGATGCTCTGCTTGTTTGACACCACACTCCACACTCCAGGTCCTGTAGGTTCTAGTTTTGTCTAATCTTGATTATTGTCCAGTCATGTGGTCCAGTGCTGCAAAGACAGACCTAGTTAAGCTGCAGCCCAGAACAGAGCAGCACGTCTTGCTCTTCATTGTAATCAGAGAGCTGATATTAATACTATTCATGCCAGTCTCTCTTCGCTAAGAGTTGAGGAGAGACTGACTTCGTCACTTCTTGTTTTTATAAGAAACATTCATGTGTTGAAAATCCCAAATTGTTTCCATAGTCAACTCACACACAGTTCTGACACACACACCTACCCTACCAGACATGTCACCAGGGATCTTTTCACAGTCCCCAGGTCCAGAACACAGTCAAGGAAAAGTACAGTATTAAACAGAGACACGAGGGCATGGAACTCCCTTCCATCTTATAAAGCACAAGTAAACAGCAAACCTGGTTTCAAACAACAAATAAAGCAACACCTCACGGCACAACGGCTCTCCCCCGTGTGACCTACTGGTTGAGTGTATGTACTGACATGTGACCTACTGGTTGAGTGTATGTACTGACATGTGACCTACTGGTTGAGTGTATGTACTGACATGTGACCTACTGGTTGAGTGTATGTACTGACATGTGACCTACTGGTTGAGTGTGTGTACTGACATGTGACCTACTGGTTGAGTGTATGTACTGACATGTGACCTACTGGTTGAGTGTATGTACTGACATGTGACCTACTGGTTGAGTGTATGGACTGACATGCGACCTACTGGTTGAGTGTATGGACTGACATGTGACCTACTGGTTGAGTGTGTGTATTGACATGTGACCTACTGGTTGAGTGTATGGACTGACATGCGACCTACTGGTTGAGTGTATGGACTGACATGTGACCTACTGGTTGAGTGTATGTACTGACATGTGACCTACTGGTTGAGTGTGTGTGTGTGTACTGACATGTGACCTACTGGTTGAGTGTGTGTACTGACATGTGACCTACTGGTTGAGTGTGTGTATTGACATGTGACCTACTGGTTGAGTGTGTGTACTGACATGTGACCTACTGGTTGTGGTGACCTACTGGTTGAGTGTGTGTATTGACATGTGACCTACTGGTTGAGTGTGTGTACTGACATGTGACCTACTGGTTGAGTGTATGTACTGACATGTGACCTACTGGTTGAGTGTGTGTACTGACATGTGACCTACTGGTTGAGTGTATGTACTGACATGTGACCTACTGGTTGAGTGTGTGTACTGACATGTGACCTACTGGTTGAGTGTGTGTATTGACATGTGACCTACTGGTTGAGTGTATGTACTGACATGTGACCTACTGGTTGAGTGTGTGTACTGACATGTGACCTACTGGTTGAGTGTATGTACTGACATGTGACCTACTGGTTGAGTGTGTGTATTGACATGTGATCTACTGGTTGAGTGTATGTACTGACATGTGACCTACTGGTTGAGTGTATGTACTGACATGTGACCTACTGGTTGTGGTGACCTACTGGTTGAGTGTATGTACTGACATGTGACCTACTGGTTGAGTGTATGTACTGACATGTGACCTACTGGTTGAGTGTATGTACTGACATGTGACCTACTGGTTGTGGTGACCTACTGGTTGAGTGTATGTACTGACATGTGACCTACTGGTTGAGTGTATGTACTGACATGTGACCTACTGGTTGAGTGTATGTACTGACATGTGACCTACTGGTTGAGTGTATGTACTGACATGTGACCTACTGGTTGAGTGTATGTATTGACATGTGACCTACTGGTTGAGTGTATGTATTGACATGTGACCTACTGGTTGTGGTGACCTACTGGTTGAGTGTATGTACTGACATGTGACCTACTGGTTGAGTGTATGTATTGACATGTGACCTACTGGTTGAGTGTATGTACTGACATGTGACCTACTGGTTGAGTGTATGTACTGACATGTGACCTACTGGTTGAGTGTATGTATTGACATGTGACCTACTGGTTGTGTGTGTGTACTGACATGTGACCTACTGGTTGTGTGTGTGTATTGACATGTGACCTACTGGTTGCGTGTATGTATTGACATGTGACCTACTGGTTGTGTGTGTGTACTGACATGTGACCTACTGGTTGTGGTGACCTACTGGTTGTGTGTGTGTACTGACATGTATGTGGAGCTGATAGATACATTTAAAAACATTAATATGTAATGTAAATTGTAAAGTCTTGTCTGTAATCTCTTTTTCATCAGTAAAAATACAGATCCATACAGCCTCCATCCTACTAAACTACACTGTAGTAGTTACAGATCCATACAGCCTCCATCCTACTAAACTACACTGTAGTAGTTACAGACCCATACAGCCTCCATCCTACTAAACTACACTGTAGCAGTTACAGACCCATACAGCCTCCATCCTACTAAACTACACTGTAGCAGTTAAAGATCCATACAGCCTCCATCCTACTAAACTACACTGTAGCAGTTATAGATCCATACAACTATAGAGCCTCCATCCTACTAAACTACACTGTAGCAGTTACAGATGCCTCCACCCTACTAAACTACACTTCCTGAGTTAAATTCACACACAGGTGTTCAGAGGACGTTAGATTAGATAATTATCCCAGATGTTCAGAGGACGTTAGATTAGATAATTATCCCAGGTGTTCAGAGGACGTTAGATTAGATAATTATCCCAGGTGTTGAGAGGACGTTAGATTAGATAATTATCCCAGGTGTTGAGAGGACGTTAGATTAGATAATTATCCCAGGTGTTGAGGACGTTAGATTAGATAATTATCCCAGGTGTTGAGGACGTTAGATTAGATAATTATCCCAGGTGTTGAGGACGTTAGATTAGATAATTATCCCAGGTGTTCAGAGGACGTTAGATTAGATAATTATCCCAGATGTTCAGAGGACGTTAGATTAGATAATTATCCCAGGTGCTCTATAACATGAAGATATGGCCGTGTGGGAAACACAAACCCTCAGATGTGTATCAATTTAACCTTTATTTGTAATTTTTTCCTAGCTGATATGAAAAATATAGTCCCCATTTCCAAAACACGACCGCTAGCGATGCGTGTCAACGTTTCAGACCGAGTGTCGGGGCTCTTAACAAAAACCCTCTGTAAGGAAGATACTATCGTCAATAGGTGCTAAAGAAGTTAGAGTCTATGAGGGGTAGACCAAGGCCTAATTCTGCCTAATGGGCGGGCCAGCCCAGAGAGTGGCTATTTTTGTTCAATAAAGAAATGCTTGCATGGATATGTGGTTTTGTTTTGGAACGTTTTGTTAGTTTGACATTTGGCATTGTCAAACCACCTGAACCAAATGAGAAGAAAAAAATACAAAAAAAAAAGTCTGATTCAAACTACAGCTCAAAAACGCCCTTAAGAGTACTTTGAGTACAGGGTTTGGGGTGAAAAAGCTGCAGTAATACGAGTCTCACCCTGCTGGGGGCGATCGCATGCTGAAACATCACACAGACCGTGGCCGCTAGAGACCACGCCTCCCTGCGTAGCAACCTGTCGACACACCGCTCCACAGACAACAGCGAGAGGTGGGACATGCGGCCGTCACCATGGAGACAGAACAGCTCGTTGCGGTACACCGCTATCTCAACCACGTCTGGAGAAGAAGAAAAAAAAAGAAAAATAATTGAGTGTCCATTTTCTTTTCAGAACATTAAATTGATCTTTCTGGCTTTTTAACCGAAGGGTAGTAGAGAAAGATCTAGAAACATCTAGAGACATTAATAGTCACAGATCTGAAATGTACACTCAAATACAACATCTACACTGAACAAAATTATAAAAACGCAACATGCAACAATTTCTAAACTATGGATTTCACATGACTTGGCAGGAGTGCCCAGCCAATCAGAATGAGTTTTTCACCACAATGGAGCTTTATTACAGACAGAAATACCCATTACACATTGAAAGATTAGTGGAATATGTGTGGGTAGCTGGACAGCTAGGATGACTGACGGTGAAGGTGAACAGGTGGTCAGGTGTCAGAGGAATGGATGAGACTGAGACTCCTCCCCGGACGATCCCACAGGGGAAGAAGCAATGAACATTCCTACAGTCAACATACCCTCATTGTCCCTCAAAACTTCAGACATCTGTGGCATTGTGTTGTGTGACAAAACCGCACATTTTAGAGTGGCCTGTTATTGTCCCCCGGCACAAGGTGCACCTGTGATCATGCTGTTTAATCAGCTTCTTGATATGCCACACCTATCTGGGCAAAGGAGAAATGCTCACTAAGAGATCAAAGCAAATTTGTGCATTTGAGAGAAATAAGATTTTTTGTGTGTATATAACATTTCTGGGATCTTTTATTTCAGCACATGAAACATGGGAACAACACTTTTCATGTTGTGTTTATATTTTTTGTTCAGTGTAGTTAGTTTGTTGTTACTGGAGAATGCTGAACTACTACCTAAAGCTACTGCTACTAACCTTTGACCTCGGTCCACAGCAGTACCTGGCCACTCTGAGGAGTGAAGACATAGATAGCCGAGTCTGTCCACGTCAGCAGGTTCTGATCCCCAAAGTATAACAGTCTGGGGAAGGCTATGGACTGGGAACTCTTCTGGGCTCGGTTGTAATGGGGCTCACTTCTGCAGATAAACAAAAACACAAACAGTATTAGTGTAAAGGAGGTCACGCGGCTTAAAGTGAGTACAGCTTCCTTCTGCTCATACAGAGGCTCGAACCCAGGACCTCTGCCTCGTAAACACGTGACCGCCCTCCTGAAGCATCTTACCCAGTCGTGCTACCGAAATGCTAGCTATTTGGCCAAAAGTTATAGAACACCAACTCATTCAAGGATTTTTTTTTTTTTTTTTTGTAACTATTTTCTACATTGTAGAATAATAGAAGACATCAAAACTATGAAACAACACATAGTAACCAAAAAAGTGTTATATATTTACCTTTGCACACTCTTGGCATTCTCTCAACCAGCATCACCTGGAATGCTTTTCCTACAGTCTTGAAGGTGTTCCCACATATGCTAAGCACTTGTTGGCTGCTTTTCCTTCACTCTGCGGTCCGACTCATCCCAAACTATCTCAATTGGGTTGAGGTCGGGGGATTGTGGAGGCCAGGGCATCTGATGCAGCACTCCATCACCCTCCATATTGGTCAAATAATTTTTAACTGTTAATTGAAATGCATTCCAGGTAACTACCTCATGAAGCTGGTTGAGAGAATTCCAAGAGTTTGCAAAGCTGTCATCAAGGTAAAGGGTGGCTATTTGAAGGGTGGCTATTTGACGAATCTCAAATATATTTTGATTTGTTTCACACTATTTTTGTTACTACATGATTCTCTTTTTTATTTCATAGTTTTGAAGTCTTCACAATTATTATACGATGTAGAGAATATATATATATATTTTTTAAACTGGTACTGTATATATTAGCTTACAATGTACAGAGTCAATCCCCCTAGATTCTAGGACCTAGAAGTTCACACACACACACACACACACACACACACACACACACCCACACTGTTGTTACAGCCCAAATTTAAAAAAATATATTTTTTGGGTCACTGATCTACACACAATACCCCAATAATGTCAAAGTGTAATTATGTTTTAAGAAATGTCTTGAGTATCCAAGCCCTTTGTTATGGTAAGCCTGAATAAGTTCAGGAGTAGAAATGTCTAGAGTCAATAAGTATCCAAGCCCTTTGTTATGGTAAGCCTGAATAAGTTCATGAGTAACAATGTGCTTAACAAGTCACATAATAAGTTGCATGGACTCACTCTGTGTGCATTAATAGTGTTTAACATAATATTTGAATGACTACTTCATCTCTGTAACCCACACATATAATTATCTCTAAGGTCCCTCAGTCAAGCAGTGAATTTCAAACCCAGATTCAATCACAAAGCCCAGGGAGGTTTTCCAATTCCTCGCAAAGAAGGGAACCTATTGGTTAAAAAAAAGCAGAGTTGCTTACCAAGACGACATTGAATGTTTCTAAGTGGCCTAGTTACAGTTTTGGACTTTAAAAAAAAATTGTCTTGAAAATCTATGGCAAGACTTGAAAATGGCTGACTAGCAAGGATCAACAACCAACTTGATGAATTAAAAAAATGAATAAAGTGCCTATCTTGCAGTGTGGAAAACTCTTAGACTTATCCAGAAAGACTCACAGCTGTAAATAGCCACCAAATGGTACTTCTATGAAGTATTATTGACTCAGGGGTGTGAATACTTATGTAAATTAGATATCTGGATTTCATTTTCAATAAATAATAAAACAAAATACATGTTTTCACTTTGTCATTATGTGGTACTCTGTGTTGATGGCTAAAAAAATAAAAATTTAAAAAATTTAAAAAAAAAATATTCATTTTTTTTATTACAAAATTTAAAAAAAAATATTCAATCCATTTTGAATTCAGGCTGTAACACAACAACATGTAGAATAAGTCAAAAAGGGAACACTTCCTGAAGGCCACTGTACACACACCTGTAGCTGATGAGAGGTGCAGGCGGTATGGCCAGCAGCTGTTTAAACTGGTGCGTGCTGAGGACATCTCCACTGAAGCTGGCCTCCCAGACTCTAGACCCAGGCCTGGCACAGTACAGCAGAGGAGGTTGGCCAGCGGCCACGCCACGGCTCAGAGGGAAGAAACACGCTCCGTATTCTCCGTCACGCTCCTTGTTACCGACACGCCAGAACTTCTCCCTGCGGGTCGTAAGAGGAGGAACTGGGTGGTACCTTTAACCTTATAGACCAAACTTGAGACATTTACCAGATAACATTACTCACTAATATTAAAATGTTTATATATATTTTTCTTTTTAAATATATAATATTTAAAAAATATATTTTTTTATGCTTCCACAACACTTCTGTATCATCTGGGCGGCCTACTGCCCCCAGTTATGTCCCCACACTCACCTCTCCGTGTCACAGAGGTAGCAGCGGCTGAGAGAGGACACTAGCAGTCGTCCGTCCAGATAACCCAGCTGAACCACCCTGGAATCCACAGTAGTGATGGTCTGGACGGGGAATATCACAAACGCTGAGCCCTGGACAACACAGAACAAAGGGTCATGTGACTAGACAGGATGCGTAAGATGGAGATTGTAATAGATCACGGTATGGGGAAGGGAGAAAAGAAAATGAATTGATTATCAGGTGCAGTTAAGTGCAGTAGCTATTCCTAGCTTGGTGCCAGATTTTAATTTTAATTTAATTTTACCAGGCAAGTCAGTTAAGAACAAATTCTTATTTTCAATGACGGCCTAGGAACAGTGGGTTAACTGCCTGTCCAGGGGCAGAACGACAGATTTGTTGTACCTTGTCAGCTCGGGGGTTTGAACTTGCAACCTTTCGGTTACTAGTCCAACGCTCTAACCACTAGGCTACCCTGCCGCCAACCATTACCAGTGTTCTCATGCCAGACATGTGGCATGACAAAGACCATAGGAGTTGGCATGACAGCACAAATAGAGATGGGACCAGGCTAATATATCTTTCACCTCCCCAAAATAAAACCCAACGGTTAGTTTTCCATTACCTTTCCGAGTTTGGAGGATCCAGCGCGGAGGAAGGACACCTTGCCCCCTTTGTCCCCAGCAAACACCCTGAGGGCTGCGGTGTCCCAGCAGAGAGAGGTGAGCGTTTGGCCACGGTGTTCCCAGGAAACACTGACCCTCTCTGGTCTGCCACGACGCTCAAGTTGAAGCTCCCACACTACCACCAGGCCCTGACTGAGAGAGGACAGACAGACAGATCACCACCAGGCCCTGACAGAGAGGAGAGGAGAGGAGAGGAGAGGAGAGGAGAGGAGAGGAGAGGAGAGGAGAGGAGAGGAGAGGAGAGGAGAGGAGAGGAGAGGACCAGACAGACAGACCACCACCAGGCCCTGACTGAGAGAGGACAGACAGACAGACGACCACCAGGCCCTGACAGAGAGGACAGACAGACAGACAGACGACCACCAGGCCCTGACAGAGAGGACAGACAGACAGACAACCACCTGGCCCTGACTGAGACAGACAGACAGACAGACAGACAGACAGACAGACAGACAGACAGACAGCCAGCCAGCCAGCCAGCCACCTGGCCCTGACTGAGACAGACAGACAGACAGACAACCACCTGGCCCTGACTGAGACAGACAGACAACCACCTGGCCCTGACTGAGACAGACAGACAGACAGACAGACAGACAGACAGACAGACAGACAGATAACCACCTGGCCCTGACTGAGACAGACAGACAGACAGACAGACAGCCACCTGGCCCTGACTGAGACAGACAGACAGACAGACAGACAACCACCTGGCCCTGACTGAGACAGACAGACGGACAGACAGACAGACAGACAGACAGACAGACAGCCACCTGGCCCTGACTGAGACAGACAGACAGACAACAACCTGGCCCTGACTGAGACAGACAGACAGACAGACAACCACCTGGCCCTGACTGAGACAGACAGACAGACAGACAGACAGACAGACAGACAGACAGAGACAGACAGACAGCCAGCCAGCCAGCCAGCCAGCCAGCCACCTGGCCCTGACTGAGACAGACAGACAGACAACCACCTGGCCCTGACTGAGACAGACAGACAACCACCTGGCCCTGACTGAGACAGACAGACAGACAGACAGACAGACAGACAGACAGACAGACAGACAGACAACCACCTGGCCCTGACTGAGACAGACAGACAGACAGCCACCTGGCCCTGACTGAGACAGACAGACAGACAGACAGACAGACAGACAGACAGACAGACAGACAGACAGACAGACAGACAGATCCCCACCAGACCCTGACTAGAGGACAAGAGACAGTAGTATAGTATTAACACCTAGACTACCACCAGACCCTGACTGAGACATAGAGACAGAGAAAACCTTTCATTCTAAATCTACCCCTAGTTTAGCTACAACCAGGTCCTGACCTACAGCATGCAGAGAAAGACAGAGAGAGAGGCAGACTGGGAGGCAGACAGACAAGAAAGCAAACTGAAAAAGCCTGACACTTACTTATTGAAGAAGTTGAAGTCACTGAAGTGAGTAAACATGTGAACTTCAAATGAATTTCTATGTTTTGAGTTATTTAAAAAACATGTTTTACCTTGTTGCCACAGCAATAAAGTCTTCATCGTGTGGACAACACGACACCTGAGTGATAGATCCCTCCTGAGATAGAAGAAATAGGACACTTATTGATCCCGAGTCAAACCAAAGACCGTAAAAATGGGACCTGGCACTCAGAATTAAGGAGATGGATTGAGGGTAAGGCCCTGCGATAGACTAGCGTCCTGTCCAGGGGGTGTACTGTACATCAAGCTGACTCACACTACAAAAACAGGAGATAGACTAGTGTCCTGTCCAGGGGGTGTACTGTACATCAAGCTGCCTCACACTACAGAAACAGGAGATAGACTAGTGTCCTGTCCAGGGGGTGTACTGTACATCAAGCTGCCTCATGCTACAGAAACAGGAGATAGACTAGTGTCCTGTCCAGGGGGGTGTACTGGACATCAAGCTGACTCACACTACAGAAACAGGAGATGTGCTGTTCTGGATCGCTCGTGCAACGTTATTAAAAACAGGAGTATGTACAGTATCTATCTAATAACAACAAACAGGTGGTATATCCTGTCAATCCGTTTATTATTTTATTTTACTACCAGGAAGTAGACGACAACATTATATACGCTACCTTGTGTGTGAGGATGAGCCTCTGCTTCCATCCTTCCCTCTGGATGAGGTGCAGCCCTCCAGCTGACGTTCCCAAAGCCAGCCACTTCCTCGACACAGCCAGGCAGGTGCACTGACAGACAAGAAAAGAGAGGGTTTTCAAAACGCAGGCTGATTAAATCAGGCTTCAATAAACAATGCAAACAATGCAGTATATACAGCCTGATACATTGGGGAGTGTAAAACTGTGTGAATGCTCCTCACGAGTCAGAATGTTGAGGGAAAAAATTAAAATACATTTAAACTTATTCTACCGGTTGTCCTTGCAGTTTGTCCTCCAGCTGCTCGAAATTTGAGACTAAATATCCACAGGAAGGTTTGCCACTGCCGGCTAGTTGGGTTACAATGTGCTAACTATCTAGAGATCGTGCTGGTAGGTTTGCCACTGCTACGGCTAAATGTGCTGTCTGCTACCGTTTACATATCATGCTACCGTTTACATATCGTGCTACCGTTTACATATCGCGCTACCGTTTACATATCGTGCTGTCTGCTACCGTTTACATATCGTGCTACCGTTTACATATCCTGCTACCGTTTACATATCGTGCTACCGTTTACATATCGTGCTACCGTTTACATAACGTGCTACCGTTTACATATCGTGCTACCGTTTACATATCGTGCTACCGTTTACATATCGTGCTACCGTTTACATATCGTGCTACCGTTGCGTACCGTTTATATCGCGCTACCGTGCTGTCATGCTACCGCTTTACATATCGTGCTGTATCTGCTACCGTGCTACATATCGTGTTGTCTGCTACCGTTTACATATCGTGTTGTCTGCTACCGTTTACATATCGTTTACATATCATGCTATCTGCTACCGCTTACATATCGTGCTGCTACCGTTTACATATCGTGCTGTCTGCTACCGTTTACATATCGTGCTGTCTGCTACCGCTTACATATCGTGCGTCTGCTACCGCTTACATATCGTTTACATATATCGTGCTGTCTGCTTACCGTTTACATATCGTGCTGTCTGCTGCAGCTACCGTGCTGTCTGCTACATATCGTGCTGTCTGCTACCGTTTACATATCGTGCTGTCTGCTACCGTTTACATATCGTGCTGTCGTGCTGCTACCGTTTACATATCGCTGCTACCGTTACCGCTTATATCGTGTTTACATATCGTGCTACCGTTTACATATCGTGGTTGTCTGCTACCGTTTACATATCGTGCTACCGTTGTGCTACATACGTCGTGTCTGCTACTACCGTTTACATATCGTGCTGTCTGCTACCGTTTACATATCGTGGTTGTCTGCTACCGTTTACATATCGTGCTGTCTGCTACCGCTTACATATCGTGCTACCGTTTACATGCTACCGTTTACATATCGTGCTACCGTTTACCGTTTACATATCGTGCTGTCATATCGCTACCGTTTACATATCGTGTTGTCTGCTACATATCGTGCTATCTGCTACCGTTTACATATCGTGCTGTCTGCTACCGTTTACATATCGTGCTGTCTGCTACCGTTTACATATCGTGCTGTTCTGCTACCGTTTACATATCGTGCTGTCTGCTACCGCTGTCTGCTACCGTTTACATATCGTGCTGTCTGCTACCGTTTACATATCGTGCTGTCTGCTGCTACCGTTTACATATATCGTGTGCTGTCTGCTACCGTTTACATATCGTGCTTTCTGCTACCGTTTATCGTGCTGACTGCTACCGCTATATATCGTGCTGTCTGCTACCGTTTACATATCGTGCTGTCTGCTACCGTTTACATATCGTGCTGTCTGCTACCGTTTACATATCGTGCTGTCTGCTACCGTTTACATATCGTGTGTCTGCTACCGTTTACATATCTGTGTCTGCTACCGTTTACATATCTGCTGTCTGCTACCGTTTACATATCGTGCTGTCTGCTACCGTTTACATATCGTGGCTGTCTGCTACCGTTTACATATCGTGCTGCTACCGTTTACATATCGTACTTTATCGTGCTGTCTGCTACCGTTTACATCGTGCTGTCTGCTACCGTTTACATATCGTGTCTGTCTGCTACCGCTTACATATCGTGCTGTCTGCTACCGTTTACATATCGTGTCTGCTGCTACCGTTTACATATCGTGCTTGTCTGCTACCGTTTACATATCGTGCTGTCTGCTACCGTTTACATATCGTGCTGTCTGCTACCGTTTACATATCGTGCTGTCTGCTACATATCGTTTTACATATCGTGCTGTCTGCTACGTTTACATATCGTGCTGTCTGCTACCGTTTACATATCTGTCTGCTACCGCTTTACATATCGTGCTGTCTGCTACCGTTTACATATCGTGCTGTCTGTTGTCTGCTACCGTTTACATATCGTGCTGTCTGCTACCAAGCATATCGCTGTGCTACCGCTATCGTGCTGTCTGCTACCGTTTACATATCGTGCTGTCTGCTACCGTTTACATATCGTGCTGTCTGCTACCGTTTACATATCGTGCTGTCTGCTACCGTTTACATATCGTGCTGTCTGCTACCGTTTACATATCGTGCTGTCTGCTACCGTTTACATATCGTGCTGTCTGCTACCGTTTACATATCGTGCTGTCTGCTACCGTTTACATATCGTGCTGTCTGCTACCGTTTACATATCGTGCTGTCTGCTACCGTTTACATATCGTGCTGTCTGCTACCGTTTACATATCGTGCTGTCTGCTACCGTTTACATATCGTGCTGTCTGCTACCGTTTACATATCGTGCTACCGTTTACATATCGTGTTGTCTGCTACCGTTTACATATCGTGCTACCGTTTACATGTCGTGTTGTCTGCTACCGTTTACCGTGCTGTCTGCTACCGTTTATATCGTGCTGTCTGCGTACCGTTTACATATCGTGCTGTCGTGCTGTCTGCTACCGTTTACATATCGTGCTACCGTCTGCTACCGTTTACATATCGCTACCGCTTACATATCGTCTGCTACCGTTTACATATCGTGCTGTCTTTACATATCGCTACCGTTTACATATCGTGCTGTCTGCTACCGTTTACATATCGTGCTGTCTGCTACCGTTTACATATCGTGCTGTCTGCTACCGTTTACATATCGTACTGTCTGCTACCGCTTTACGTGTATACCGTTTACATATCGTGTCTGCTACCGTTTACATATCGTGCTATCTGCTACCTGCTACCGCTTACATATCGTGCTGTCTGCTACCGTTTACATATCGTGTCTGCTACCGTTTACATATCGTGTTGTCTGCTACCGTTACATATCGTGCTGTCTGCTATACATATCGTGTTGTCTGCTACCGTTTACATATCGTGCTACCGTTTACATATCGTGCTACCGCTTTACATATCGTGCTGCTACCGTTTACATATCGTGTTGTCTGCTACATTCATATCGGTCTACCGTTTACATATCGTGCTACCGTTTACATATCGTGTTGTCTGCTACCGTTTACATATCGTGCTACCGTTTACATATCGTGCTACCGTTTACATATCGTGCTGTCTGCTACCGTTTACATATCGTGCTACCGTTTACATATCGTGCTACCGTTTACATATCGTGCTACCGTTTACATATCGTGCTACCGTTTACATATCGTGCTATCGTTTACATATCGTCAACAAATCAATTGAATATTTGGAGCCGAACCTCTAAACTTTTCTCAACTAATAATAATGTGCATGATAACAATAATAATAATAACGTGCAGGCGTGACCTACCTTAAGCCTGCCAGAGTCCAGGCGGAGTGCAGAGAGCAGGGGGTCCAGACAGTCAAACTCAGCCAGCACATGACTCTGGACTTCAGGCACTACAGGTAACATGGGCATGGTTACAGTCCTGACCAGCTTAGAGAGAAGGAGAGAGGGGGATAGAGAAGGAGAGAGGGGGATAGAGAAGGAGAGAGGGGATAGAGAAGGAGAGAGGGGGATAGAGAAGGAGAGAGGGGGATAGAGAAGGAGAGAGAGGGATAGAGGGGGATAGAGAAGGAGAGAGGGGATAGAGAAGGAGAGAGGGGGATAGAGAAGGGAGATAGAGAAGGGATAGAGGGGGATAGAGAAGGAGAGAAGGGATAGAGAAGGAGAGAGGGGGGATAGAAGGAGGGAGAATGGGGGATAGAGAAGGAGAGAATGGGATAGAGAAGGAGAGAGGGGGATAGAGAAGGAGAGAGGGGGATAGAGAAGGAGAGAGGGGGATAGAGAAGGAGAGAGGGGGATAGAGAAGGAGAGAGGGGGATAGAGAAGGAGAGAGGGGGATAGAGAAGGAGAGAGGGGGATAGAGAAGGAGAGAGGAGGATAGAGAAGGAGAGAGGGGGATAGAGAAGGAGAGAGGGGGATAGAGAAGGAGAGAAGGGGGATAGAGAAGGAGAGAGGGGGATAGAGAAGGAGAGAGGGGATAGAGAAGGAGAGAGGGGATAGAGAAGGAGAGGAGGATAGAAGGGAGAGAGATAGAGAAGGAGAGATAGAGAAGGAGAGGGGATAGAGAGGGGGGATAGAGAAGGAGAGAGGGGGATAGAGAAGGAGAGAGGGGGATAGAGAGGAGAGGAGAAGGAGATAGAGAAGGAGAGAGGGGGATAGAGAAGGAGAGAGGGGGATAGAGAAGGAGAGAGGAGGATAGAGAAGGAGAAGGGATAGAGAAGGAGAGGATAGAGAAGGAGAGAGGGGATAGAGAAGGAGAGAATGGGATAGAGAAGGAGAGAATAGAGAAGGAGAGAGGGGGATAGAGAAGGAGAGAATGGGATAGAGAAGGAGAGAGGGGATAGAGAAGGAGAGAAGGATAGAGAAGGGAGATAGAGAAGGAGAGAGGGGGATAGACAGGGGGGATAGAGAAGGAGAGAGGGGGATAGAGAAGGAGAGAGGGGGATAGAGAAGGAGAGAATGGGATAGAGAAGGAGAGAATGGGGATAGAGAAGGAGAGAATGGGATAGGGGGAGAAGGAGAGAATGGGATAGAGAAGGAGAGAATGGGATAGAGAAGGAGAGAGGGGGATAGAGAAGGGGAAAGGAAATGAGGGAGAGAGAATATATTGTTTTATTTTCTGCTGTCACAGTACCAGACACCACACACACATACACCCATTGAGCAAAAGATTTTGAAAAAAAAAGCTTGGTCATGGGGCTATTGAAAAAGTATTTCTAGAAGACTGACGAGCACGGTCTAATCAAACCAAAAAATATATATACATATTATTTTTATTTCACCTTTATTTAACCAGGTAGGCTAGTTGAGAACAAGTTCTCATTTGCAACTGCGACCTGGCCAAGATAAAGCATAGCAATTCGACACATACAACACACAGAGTTACACATGGAATAAAACAAAACACAGTCAATAATACAGTAGAACAAAAGAAAACAAAAAGTCTATATACAGTGAGTGCAAATGAGGTAAGTTAAGGAAATAAATAGGCCATGGTGGCAAAGTAATTACAATTTAGCAATTAGACACTGGAATGGTAGATGTGCAGAAGATGAATGTGCAAGTAGAGATACTGGGGAGCAAAGGATAAATAAATAAATACAGTATGGGGATGAGGTAGATAGATGGGCTGTTTACAGATAGGCTAAGTACAGGTGCAGTGATCTGTGAGCTGCTCTGACAGCTGGTGCTTAAAGCTAGTGAGGAAGAATCTCCAGCTTCAGTGATTTTTGCAGTTCGTTCCAGTCATTGGCAGCAGAGAACTGGAAGGAAAGGTGACCAAAGTAGGAATTGGCTTTGGGGGTGACCAGTGACCAGGGTGCTGCTATGGTGACCAGTGAGCTGAGATAAAAACACGTATGTTGTAGCCAGCCCTATTTAATCTGAGAAATGTATCATCCTGTGTAAATTGTAAAGATGCAGCTCAGCTAGCCCTCTGTCTGCTCCTCGTTCATTCGTCTCCTAGAGTTGGCCAACCCTCAGCTGCCCTCAACTTCCTAGTGTAGGGCCCTATACAATCGTTTTTTCCCAGTTCTTTCTCAAAATTACACTGTTTAAATCAAAATACAAAACAATATTAAAGTCGACAACAATGCTTAAACCACATCAGGAGACCAATTTTGAGGTCTGGGAAGAAAGAAAAAAATTGAAGAAAAGTTGCATTGTATGTGTAGGTACAAGTGTGCATGCGGCCAGGGTTGCCAGATCTAGCTAAAGTTTGTAGCCCCAAAACCTACCCAAAAGGCCTGAAAAATAGCCCAGAGAGGAACTGCCATATTTATACACATTTATACCTTTTTCCATAACGTTATCGAGCCAATTAAGAAGACATATTGTAGTAACGACATTAGAAACAAATTTCGGTTTTCCTACAAATAAAAAACAAACATTGAGATGTATTTGATTATGTCGCAAGAAAAAGATCATTTGCCCTAATTAAACTCGCTAGATCGTTTCCCATGAATGAATGTCAATGTAACTTGTTTGACTGCTATGATTAAGCAATAAGGCACAAGGGAGTATGGTATATGGCCAATATACTACGGCTACCGGAGGCCCGGTGCACAACTGAGCAAGAGGACAAGTACATTAGAGTGTCTAGTTTGAGAAACAGACACCTCACAAGTCCTCAACTGGCAGCTTCATTAAATAGTACCCACAAAACACCAGTCTCAACATCAACAGTGAAGAGGTGACTCCGGGATGCTGGCCTTCTAGGCAGAGTTGCAAAGAAAAAGCCATATCTCAGACTGGCCAATAAAAGAAAAGATTAAGAAGGGCAAAAGAACACAGACACAGGAATTCTGCCTAGAAGGCTAGCCTCTCGGAGCCTCTTCACTGTTGACGTTGAGACTGGTGTTTTGTGGGTAATATTTAATGAAGATGCCAGTTGAGCACTTGTGATGTGTCTGTTTCTCAAACTAGACACTATAATGTACTTGTCCTCTTGGTCAGTTGTGCACCGGGGCCTCCCACTCCTCTTTCTATTCTGGTTAGAGCCAGTTTGTGCTGTTCTGTGAAGGGAGTGGTAGACAGAGTTGTACGAGATCTTCACTTTCTTGGCAATTTCTCTCATGGAATAGCCTTCATTTCTCAGAACAAGAATAGACTGAGTTTCAGAAGAAAGTTCTTTGTTTCTGGCCATTTTGAGCCTGAACCCACAAATGCAGATGCTTCAGATACTCAACTAGTAAAGAAGGACAGTTTTATTGCTTCTTTAAATCAGAACAGTTTTCAGCTGTGCTAACATAATTGCAAAAGAGTTTTCTAATGATCAATTAGCCTTTAAAATGATAAACTTGGATTAGCTAACACAGCGTGACATTGGAACACAGGAGTGATGGTTTCTGATAATGGGCATCTTTAGCCTATGTAGAAATTCCATTTTTAAAAATCTGCCGTTTCCAGCTACAATAGTCATTTACAACATTAACAATGTATTTCTGATCCATTTGATGTTATTTTAATGGACAAAAAAAGTAATTTTCTTTCAAAAACAAGGACATTTCTAAGTTACCCCAAACTTTTGAACGATAGTGTATGTAATGCGCTCTAGTACGCACAAAGTCATGTTCCAGTGCTCTGTCTCCATTATTTGTTGATGTGCATCAGTTTTAGCGTATTAATATATTTTATGGAAATAGGTGTCTCCGTAATGTCAAACCAAAATAGCTTACCTACAACTGGATAAAAGTTGTCACAACGTGACCAAGTGCAGTTCCCTCTCCTCTCGCTCAAATGACTCAGCCAATAGCTGTAGTGCTCTCTCAACACACGCACCGCTTCGGCCCTCCTCACCCCTCACTCAGCAGCAGCCTGCCTCACTGCCAGAAGCAACTAACAGTAGTATATATTTATTTTGAAGAGAAATTACATGGCGGCCGCGGTGCAACTTAAAAATAGCCCCAAAACCCGCAACCCATACACTTTCCCCTGTGACATGTTTTTCAAAGTCGGGAAAACCGCGAACATGGCAACACGGTACGTGGCACCAATCAGAGAGCGTTGTTTGGTTTGCGGTGTTACTGTAGTGCTCTGCAGTTTGTTAAACGAAACGGCCACTGAATTGATCCAAATAATCATGATACCATTCTGCCAGATATTAACCCTAAACCCTAATCACACCGGGACTAGTATTATTATGTAATTATTACTCCAGCATGTACCTGTCATTTTTGTTGTTGCTTGTGTCTCACTGCTTTGCTTTATCTTGGCCAGGTCGCAGTTGTAAATGAGAACTTGTTCGCAACTGGCCTACCTGGTTAAATAAAAGTGAAATACATTTTTTCCCCCTAATTCACAATGGAACGTTAATGACGGAAGCCTGGATGCTATTCTAGGCGTGAAGATATTTGTCTTGTCTAGTGATAGCCTAATATTGGCCTTCAGTTCGGAGAAAGTCAAAATAATAATGTATATCAATAAGAATAATTAACTGTCTGTAACCTATGCAGACATTTAATTAACTGACTAATTTGGCAATTCATTGGCACAATATCGTCCACTTCATATTTTAAAAGAGAAGTATGGTACCTTTTAAAAAGAGAAGTAAGGCACTAGATATGTGACAAAACAGATCATTCATCTGTAGGCTGCCTACATAACGCTTTGTTTTAAGCATACATTTGTTCCCATGTTTTTACACAAATTGTGTGCAGCATCTGTTAAACTCTAATATCCCTCAAAACACTGGGATGACGACTCGCACAATATAAGTATTATCAGAGGACCTTGAAGTTAGAGCTGGGATAATAGTACAAATTACTGCCATGGCAGATTCGGACGGGACTAAAATTACGGATGTGGATTGTATTCGTGCACATAACTAAATGACCAGCCCGGTAAAATGTATCCCATCCCGCGATTAGTTTTACTGGGTGGAGGACGAGTAATGGAATTATGTGCACGAGCACTAAACACCTCATCTGTTATTTAAATCCCGTCCGAATCCGCCATGGCATTCATTTTACCGTAGGAGAGTAACAATTCCGGCCTGAATAACCAACAGTTTTTTTGGGGGGGGCGAACTCCAAGCTCCTCTGATAATACTAGTCCCGTGCGAATTGACATCCCTGTGTTTTGAGAGAAATGTCCGAGTTTGACAGGTGTTGCCCACCGGTTGAGCAAGAAAACAATAACCGATTCGATCAATTGAACGAAGTGCTACGCATGAACTATTATATATGAATGGCCTCCACGTATCAACTTTCACAGTGAATGCTTGTGTTTCTGTTTTGTGCGTATGAATTGAATATTGCCATAATGCATCAGTAAAAAATATTGCGCACATTTAATGCAACCCTTGCTGTTAATAGATTGCGAAACAGCATACAACTGACCTAAACGTTTAGAAATTATAAATTACATTTCTCATCCATAGCCTTTAAAACGCATCTCAAGTGTAACTGCACTGTTTAGTTTACATCTGAAGGCCCGGGGGCATTTGGGAAGTACTGCGGATCACTAACATAACCAAATTATTATGATCACACTTCCTCAATTCAAACATTATTGCGACACCACACCAAAGAAGGTTTGGTTTAGACACTTGAGAGAGAGAAAAAAAGGGGAATTCTCAGTGTAGCAGCCTGTTATCGCCTGGATTTATTGAAATATCTTCACGCCTAGAAAAAAAACAACTCCAGGTTTCTGTCTTAACTATCAATTTTATGAAAACTAAAACTATAAATAATTACAGGGGGAAGTTTGGGAGAAAAAAAATATCTCGTCCAAATTGTCCTCTGGAATAACGGACACGGACAGGAGCATTCCTGATCAGTTTCAAAATGTTGCAGGAAAATACGAGTCACTGATGCATGTTCTAATACGTTAAAAAAACACATTGTTTATTTCCTACTAAGTTCAATACATTTTTGAATATTGTTTAATTCCCGTTTAATTTGTCTGGATTCCGTCTGCGTTTTCCCGCAACATGGAAGTTTTATAGTGACCTACCAGTATTAGCCAACCCTCGGCTGCCTTCTGTCATATGACTCTCACCATCCTCCTCTCAAATGGAAACATCATGACTCCACTTTCCCCCCACCAGCTACCAAGAGTTTAAAAAAAAGATGATAACTGTAAAAAGCACTAATGCATAAAAGGAAAAAACCTTTTGAGAAATGTATGATCAGCAAAAAAAATAAAAAAAGTTTAATTTCTGAAACTAAGCTAAAGGGTTTTTGCTGTAAATGACTTTGAACCACCATATCTGACAACTAGTTCCCTGCAAAAGAACTTGACAACAAAACTTTCACATTCCAACAATGCCACAGCTTACACAGTTTACATTAGATAATGAAAGTAACACTTGCTTGCTGTGACAACTAAGTTAGGCTTTTGTTCACTTGACATTGAATTTAGATGTCCATCTGAATGTAACTGGTTTAGGCTTGATTTGAAAGCATTTGTAAAATTTAAAGGGGGGGTGGTGTCGGTATAGGTGGTGTACGAATTATTGTCCTTTAACGATGGCTGGGCATCACGGGACCCTGCGTAGTGGGGAAAGTGCCTCCACAATGGGAAGAAAAATCGCATAACTTCGCTATCTAAAGTGTAAAAACGCAAACTAAGTTCCGATTATTTGTTTTTGAATAGTCAGTGTTGTGTCTGACTGATCATTGTCCATATTATCAAATGTTATTGTTGTTTTGATTAGGTATACCTTGTTAACCAAGCGGTCTCGCTTGCGATGGGTAGGGAAAGTTAGCGAGCTAACGTTAGCGGCTAGGCAATCGTTTGTTTAGTTTTGTCACAAACTTACCAGGCATTACAGTCCCCGCTGTTTAAATCGCGATTCAATCTTCGTGATACACAGTTTACTATCAGTTCATGTCCTTAGCCGTGTGTGTTTAACGTGAGTTGTTTACTTTCTAGCTAGAATGAACTGTCGACTCCTCCGCCTCCGGTTGTGATGGGACACACTTCCTGAAGTCTGAATTTACTGGTACTATTCTTTCAAGGAGGTGTGTCCCTACTACACTAGACTGTTCAGTGCCCCCTTAAAAAAATCGTTTTATTTGACGTTTAAATCCACGAGTTCTTAAATGAATGTAACCATGGTCATTCGTTTGTCAGCTAAAATAATAAAAATAAAATAAAAACCTAAGTGATGGTTTGTCAGTGTGTAGAATAAGACATGGCTGATTAGTTTACTGTGCATAATAATACTTGTAGAAATAAATCAAAATAAATATTGTGTTTTAGGTTCATTACAATATAATCCACCCCTCGCATCTTGTTTCTGTGAGTGTGCACTACTTTCAGTGGCGCAGGCACACTTCATAGGCAAGTGTTGGGTTAGTGGTGCAGTCCATTAGCAACCCTCTATTGATTGAAACATGAGAAAATGCCCAAGACATCCTCTGCAGCACACACCAAAATAGCCCACTAACATGAGATGAGGATAGGGCTGCTTCCTAAATGGCACTATATTCCCCATGTCGTGCACTACATAGTGCACCACTTTTGACTAGAGTCCTATGTAGGGAATTGTATTTTTTTTTTTAAATTTAACTAGGCAAGTCAGTTAAGAACAAATTCTTATTTACAATGACATGAGACAAGCACTGCTTTAGAGAGCTCATTTTCCTCTTGATTCAGAAAGCCTCCCAGAGTAGTAGTGATGATGTAAGAGCTGTTTGCCTTTTAGGTCATAATGAATCAAAATTCAAAAAGGCACTTGCACATCTGAGCTATATTTATTTGCAGGTGCATGGTGACGTCACTGAGTGAAACGCTATTAGCGCGCACCACCGCTAACTAGCTAGCCATTTCACATCCGTTACACATGCTAACAATTAAACACGTGGAAAAAATATATATAAAGAAACCCCCCCACTGCTCTGAAGCATACGGAAAGCTTAATAAAGAGCAGCAATTCTAGTAAGAGCAGTGTGTGGGTTTCTTCTTTTCTCAGATAATACATCTGATCCAAGATCAGATGTGAATACGGCCCTGATGAGAGCCTATAGCCTGGTTAAACCACCAAACGTAACACATTTACTCTGGTATAACCAGGCTACGATAGAGAGCCTACTGTAGTCTTCATTCTGACCGTTGGGCATTTCTAAAGAATTTTAGACCACACAAGTACATGTAAATCCTTCTGGTTGAACACAGCTTTTGGAGTGTAGTTCCCCCCCCCCCCCCCTAGCTACAGATCTAGGATCAGCTTCCCCTAAATTTAAACAATTTCTGGAGAAAAGCAAATAATGATCTCAGATCAGTGTCTACAGCTTCATCCTACACCTTCCACCCATAAATCATATACAACAGCCTCACCAACTACTAAAACACCAAGAAACAAGCTAAAAACCAGAACAAAAAGAACAAAAACATTAATATATTTCACTTTAATGTTTGAGTTAACATCCAGACGGTGTCTTCAGTGCAGCTAGAAACAGAACAGACATTACATACCAGTGCAGTTTTAAAGTGTGATTGGGGGCAGAGTCAACATCTCAAATAGCACCCTATTCAGTGCACTACTTTTGACCCAGGGCCAATTGGGCTCTGAGGGCCCTTGTCAAATGCTGTGCACTATCTAGGGAATAGCGTGCCCTATGGGACGTAGCCATACAGTAGACAAATGTCTTTACAGTATTGCCATATTCAGATGCCTGACTGCCAGCCAGCCTCCATCCAACATACAGACAGGTTCCCTGGACCCGGTCCTCAGCTCTGGGGAAAAAGGTCTGGGAGAAAAAGGCTTGGGAGGACTGGGGGGGGGGGGAGGCCTGGGAGGACTGGGGGGGGGGGGAAAAGGCCTGGGAGGACTGGGGGGAAAAAGGCCTGGGAGGACTGGGGGGAAAAAAGGCCTGGGAGGACTGGGGGGGGGGGAAAGGCCTGGGAGGACTGGGGGGAAAAAGGCCTGGGAGGACTGGGGGGGGGGGAAGGCCTGGGAGGACTGGGGGGGGGGGAAAACTGGGGGGGGGGGGGAAGGCCTGGGAGGACTGGGGGGAAAAGGCCTGGGAGGACTGGGGGGGGAAAGGCCTGGGAGGACTGGGGGGAAAAGGCCTGGGAGGACTGGGGGGAAAGGCCTGGGAGGACTGGGGGGGAAAAGGCCTGGGAGGACTGGGGGGAAAGGCCTGGGAGGACTGGGGGAAAGGCCTGGGAGGACTGGGGGGAAAGGCCTGGGAGGACTGGGGGGAAAGGCCTGGGAGGACTGGGGGGAAAGGCCTGGGAGGACTGGGGGGAAAGGCCTGGGAGGACTGGGGGGGAAAGGCCTGGGAGGACTGGGGGGAAAAGGCCTGGGAGGACTGGGGGGGGGGGAGGAAAGGCCTGGGAGGACTGGGGGGGGGGAAAGGCCTGGGAGGACTGGGGGGAAAGGCCTGGGAGGACTGGGGGGGGAAAGGCCTGGGAGGGAAAGGCCTGGGAGGACTGGGGGAAAGGCCTGGGAGGACTGGGGGGGAAAGGCCTGGGAGGACTGGGGGGGGGGAAAGGCCTGGGAGGACTGGGGGGAAAAAAAAGGCCTGGGAGGACTGGGGGGGGGAAAGGCCTGGGAGGACTGGGGGGGGGAAAAAAGGCCTGGGAGGACTGGGGGGGGGAAAGGCCTGGGAGGACTGGGGGGGGGGGAAAAAGGCCTGGGAGGACTGGGGGGGGAAAGGCCTGGGAGGACTGGGGGGGAAAAGGCCTGGGAGGACTGGGGGGGGGAAAGGCCTGGGAGGACTGGGGGAAAGGCCTGGGAGGACTGGGGGAAAAGGCCTGGGAGGACTGGGGGAAAGGCCTGGGAGGACTGGGGGGGGAAAGGCCTGGGAGGACTGGGGGGAAAGGCCTGGGAGGACTGGGGGGGGAAAGGCCTGGGAGGACTGGGGGGGGAAGGCCTGGGAGGACTGGGGGAAAGGCCTGGGAGGACTGGGGGGGGAAGGCCTGGGAGGACTGGGGGGGGGAAAGGCCTGGGAGGACTGGGGGGGGAAAAGGCCTGGGAGGACTGGGGGAAAAGGCCTGGGAGGACTGGGGGAAAGGCCTGGGAGGACTGGGGGAAAGGCCTGGGAGGACTGGGGGGAAAGGCCTGGGAGGACTGGGGGAAAGGCCTGGGAGGACTGGGGGGGAAAGGCCTGGGAGGACTGGGGGGGAAAGGCCTGGGAGGACTGGGGGGGGAAAGGCCTGGGAGGACTGGGGGGAAAAAGGCCTGGGGGGAAAAAGGCCTGGGAGGACTGGGGGGGACCTGGGAGGACTGGGGGGGGGAAAAAGGCCTGGGAGGACTGGGGGGGGGAAAGGCCTGGGAGGACTGGGGGGGAAAAGGCCTGGGGGGAAAAAGGCCTGGGAGGACTGGGGGGGGGAAAGGCCTGGGAGGACTGGGGGGGGGGAAAGGCCTGGGAGGACTGGGGGGGGGGGAAAGGCCTGGGAGGACTGGGGGGGGAAAAAGGCCTGGGAGGACTGGGGGGGGGAAAGGCCTGGGAGGACTGGGGGGGGGAAAGGCCTGGGAGGACTGGGGGGGGAAGGCCTGGGAGGACTGGGGGGGGCCTGGGAGGAAAAGGCCTGGGAGGACTGGGGGGGGGGGGGAAAGGCCTGGGAGGACTGGGGGAAAAGGCCTGGGAGGACTGGGGGAAAAGGCCTGGGAGGACTGGGGGGGCCTGGGGAAGGCCTGGGAGGACTGGGGGGGGAAAGGCCTGGGAGGACTGGGGGGAAAGGCCTGGGAGGACTGGGGGAAAGGCCTGGGAGGACTGGGGGAAAGGCCTGGGAGGACTGGGGAAAGGCCTGGGAGGACTGGGGGAAAGGCCTGGGAGGACTGGGGGAAAGGCCTGGGAGGACTGGGGGAAAGGCCTGGGAGGACTGGGGGAAAGGCCTGGGAGGACTGGGGGAAAGGCCTGGGAGGACTGGGGGAAAGGCCTGGGAGGACTGGGGGAAAGGCCTGGGAGGACTGGGGAAAAGGCCTGGGAGGACTGGGGGAAAGGCCTGGGAGGACTGGGGGAAAGGCCTGGGAGGACTGGGGGAAAGGCCTGGGGGAAAGGCCTGGGAGGACTGGGGGGGAAAGGCCTGGGAGGACTGGGGGAAAAGGCCTGGGAGGACTGGGGAAAGGACGTGGTATCTGTACTGAGCTCTCCGTCTTTCAGTCTCTGTACTGAGAGCATCTCACATTAAGTTAAGCTTCGCATCACACAGTCCTTTTGCTTATAAAAATGTATTGTTATTTAACATAGTCTGTTCAGTTCCTGAGTTCCTTTTTTGACTTCCCATCTGAAGTCTGGTCGTTTTATACACATTTAAAAAAAAGAAGAAGAAGAAGTTTGCCTATGTTTGTTCAAACCTTATAGCGGAGAGTCATGACCCCAACATTTTCCCATGAATCCCATTCACTGAGGAAAACGCAAATAAAACAACAACTAATAAGAGTAATTTGTGATTGAGATCCAGTGAGTGTCAGTCTGATGGACCTGTGGGGTTTTAGCAGGCTAAAAGCAGCACCCGTCTGAATCTTCATTACACCCTGGGGGGGGACGACGACCATGCCATCTGTCTCTCCTCTGACACAGCAGCTTGGTAGGTAGAATAAGGTCTGTCCATCCATCTTGTACTCGTTCATTCATTCTTTCCATTCTCTCTGATAAAGCCATGCGTTTCTCCCCTCTCAGGTTTTCCTCATCATACGACGTGTTTGCCAGGCGTGGAATTTATTGTAGGCCATCTGAAACATGTCCTCAAGGTGACCAGTAAGCTGTCGGAGAGATTTAAAACAAAGGCATCATATTCTGAGATGAAGAAATAATGTCCTGGAGCTCTCAAGGGTCACAGATAAAGACAGCCTCTGTAGACCGTACACAAGGTTCTCTTTGAAAAGGTCAGTCTATAGTACTATCTATAATATTTACCAGACACTTTTATCCAAAGCGACTTAGTTATGCATGCATACAGTTTCATGAAGGTGGCCCCAGGGGGAAATCGAACACACAATTCTGACTTTGCAAGCACCATGCTCCACCAACGGACCCAGACAGGACCTCTACCAACTCTGACACTATTAGCTACCCGATATAAATAATGAGTCTCTAGGGGGCAGCACCATTAGCTACCTGATATAAATAATGAGTCTCTAGGGGGGCCACTATTAGCTACCTGATATAAATAATGAGTCTCTAGGGGGGCCACCATTAGCTACCTGATATAATTAATGAATCTCTAGGGGGGCCACCATTAGCTACCTGATATAAATAATGAGTCTCTAGGGGGGGGCCACTATTAGCTACCTGATATAAATAATGAGTCTCTAGGGGGGGGCACTATTAGCTACCTGATATAAATAATGAATCTCTAGGGGGCACTATTAGCTACCTGATATAAATAATGAGTCTCTAGGGGGGGGCACCATTAGCTACCTGATATAAATAATGAGTCTCTAGGGGGGCACTATTAGCTACCTGATATAAATAATGAGTCTCTAGGGGGGGGGGCACTATTAGCTACCTGATATAAATAATGAATCTCTAGGGGGGCACTATTAGCTACCTGATATAAATAATGAGTCTCTAGGGGGGCCACTATTAGCTACCTGATATAAATAATGAGTCTCTAGGGGGGCCACCATTAGCTACCTGATATAAATAATGAGTCTCTAGGGGGGCCACTATTAGCTACCTGATATAAATAATGAATCTCTAGGGGGGCCACCATTAGCTACCTGATATAAATAATGAGTCTCTAGGGGGGCCACTATTAGCTACCTGATATAAATAATGAGTCTCTAGGGGGGCCACCATTAGCTACCTGATATAAATAATGAGTCTCTAGGGGGGCCACTATTAGCTACCTGATATAAATAATGAATCTCTAGGGGGGGCCACCATTAGCTACCTGATATAATTAATGAGTCTCTAGGGGGGCCACTATTAGCTACCTGATATAAATAATGAATCTCTAGGGGGGCCACCATTAGCTACCTGATATAAATAATGAGTCTCTAGGGGGGCCACCATTAGCTACCTGATATAAATAATGAGTCTCTAGGGGGGCACTATTAGCTACCTGATATAAATAATGAGTCTCTAGGGGGGCCACTATTAGCTACCTGATATAAATAATGAATCTCTAGGGGGGCCACCATTAGCTACCTGATATAATTAATGAGTCTCTAGGGGGGCACTATTAGCTACCTGATATAAATAATGAATCTCTAGGGGGGCCACCATTAGCTACCTGATATAAATAATGAGTCTCTAGGGGGGCCACCATTAGCTACCTGATATAAATAATGAGTCTCTAGGGGGGCCACTATTAGCTACCTGATATAAATAATGAATCTCTAGGGGGGGGCACTATTAGCTACCTGATATAAATAATGAATCTCTAGGGGGGCCACTATTAGCTACCTGATATAATTAATGAGTCTCTAGGGGGGCCACTATTAGCTACCTGATATAAATAATGAATCTCTAGGGGGGCCACCATTAGCTACCTGATATAATTAATGAGTCTCTAGGGGGGCCACTATTAGCTACCTGATATAAATAATGAGTCTCTAGGGGGGGGGGGGGGGGGGGGTACTATTAGCTACCTGATATAATGAATCTCTAGGAGGGGCCACCATTAGCTACCTGATATAAATAATGAGTCTCTAGGGGGGGGGGCACTATTAGCTACCTGATATAATGAATCTCTAGGGGGGCACTATTAGCCACCTGATATAATGAGTCTCTAGGGGGGCACTATTAGCTACCTGATATAATGAGTCTCTAGGGGGGCCACTATTAGCTACCTGATATAATGAGTCTCTAGGGGGGCCACTATTAGCTACCTGATATAATGAGTCTCTAGGGGGGCACTATTAGCTACCTGATATAAATAATGAGTCTCTATGGGGGGCACTATTAGCTACCTGATATAAATAATGAGTCTCTAGGGGGGGAACTATTAGCTACCTGATATAAATAATGAGTCTCTAGGGGGGCACTATTAGCTACCTGATATAAATAATGAATCTCTAGGGGGGGGCACTATTAGCTACCTGATATAAATAATGAATCTCTAGGGGGGGGCCACTATTAGCTACCTGATATAAATAATGAATCTCTAGGGGGGCCACTATTAGCTACCTGATATAAATAATGAATCTCTAGGGGGGGGGCACTATTAGCTACCTGATATAATGAGTCTCTAGGGGGGCCACTATTAGCTACCTGATATAAATAATGAGTCTCTAGGGGGGCCACTATTAGCTACCTGATATAATGAATCTCTAGGGGGGCCACTATTAGCTACCTGATATAAATAATGAGTCTCTAGGGGGGCCACCATTAGCTACCTGATATAATGAATCTCTAGGGGGGCACTATTAGCTACCTGATATAAATAATGAGTCTCTAGGGGGGCACTATTAGCTACCTGATATAAATAATGAGTCTCTAGGGGGGCCACTATTAGCTACCTGATATAAATAATGAGTCTCTAGGGGGGCCACCATTAGCTACCTGATATAATGAATCTCTAGGGGGGCACTATTAGCTACCTGATATAAATAATGAGTCTCTAGGGGGGCCACTATTAGCTACCTGATATAAATAATGAATCTCTAGGGGGGCACTATTAGCTACCTGATATAAATAATGAGTCTCTAGGGGGGCCACTATTAGCTACCTGATATAAATAATGAGTCTCTAGGGGGGGGCCACCATTAGCTACCTGATATAAATAATGAGTCTCTAGGGGGGCACTATTAGCTACCTGATATAAATAATGAGTCTCTAGGGGGGGGCCACTATTAGCTACCTGATATAAATAATGAATCTCTAGGGGGGCCACTATTAGCTACCTGATATAAATAATGAATCTCTAGGGGGGGGCACTATTAGCTACCTGATATAATGAGTCTCTAGGGGGGCCACTATTAGCTACCTGATATAAATAATGAGTCTCTAGGGGGGCCACTATTAGCTACCTGATATAATGAATCTCTAGGGGGGCCACTATTAGCTACCTGATATAAATAATGAGTCTCTAGGGGGGCCACCATTAGCTACCTGATATAATGAATCTCTAGGGGGGCACTATTAGCTACCTGATATAAATAATGAGTCTCTAGGGGGGGGGGCACTATTAGCTACCTGATATAAATAATGAGTCTCTAGGGGGGCCACTATTAGCTACCTGATATAAATAATGAGTCTCTAGGGGGGCCACCATTAGCTACCTGATATAATGAATCTCTAGGGGGGGGGGCACTATTAGCTACCTGATATAAATAATGAGTCTCTAGGGGGGGGCCACTATTAGCTACCTGATATAAATAATGAATCTCTAGGGGGGCACTATTAGCTACCTGATATAAATAATGAGTCTCTAGGGGGGCCACTATTAGCTACCTGATATAAATAATGAGTCTCTAGGGGGGCCACCATTAGCTACCTGATATAAATAATGAGTCTCTAGGGGGGCACTATTAGCTACCTGATATAAATAATGAGTCTCTAGGGGGGGGCCACTATTAGCTACCTGATATAAATAATGAATCTCTAGGGGGGCCACTATTAGCTACCTGATATAAATAATGAATCTCTAGGGGGGGGGGGCACTATTAGCTACCTGATATAATGAGTCTCTAGGGGGGCCACTATTAGCTACCTGATATAAATAATGAGTCTCTAGGGGGGGGCCACTATTAGCTACCTGATATAATGAATCTCTAGGGGGGCCACTATTAGCTACCTGATATAAATAATGAGTCTCTAGGGGGGCCACCATTAGCTACCTGATATAATGAATCTCTAGGGGGGCACTATTAGCTACCTGATATAAATAATGAGTCTCTAGGGGGGGGGGGGGGGGCACTATTAGCTACCTGATATAAATAATGAGTCTCTAGGGGGGCCACTATTAGCTACCTGATATAAATAATGAGTCTCTAGGGGGGCCACCATTAGCTACCTGATATAATGAATCTCTAGGGGGGGGCACTATTAGCTACCTGATATAAATAATGAGTCTCTAGGGGGGGGGGGGCCACTATTAGCTACCTGATATAAATAATGAATCTCTAGGGGGGGGCACTATTAGCTACCTGATATAAATAATGAGTCTCTAGGGGGGCCACTATTAGCTACCTGATATAAATAATGAGTCTCTAGGGGGGGGCCACTATTAGCTACCTGATATAAATAATGAATCTCTAGGGGGGCCACCATTAGCTACCTGATATAATTAATGAGTCTCTAGGGGGGCCACTATTAGCTACCTGATATAAATAATGAATCTCTAGGGGGGCCACCATTAGCTACCTGATATAAATAATGAGTCTCTAGGGGGGCCACCATTAGCTACCTGATATAAATAATGAGTCTCTAGGGGGGCCACTATTAGCTACCTGATATAAATAATGAATCTCTAGGGGGCACTATTAGCTACCTGATATAAATAATGAATCTCTAGGGGGGCCACTATTAGCTACCTGATATAATTAATGAGTCTCTAGGGGGGCCACTATTAGCTACCTGATATAAATAATGAATCTCTAGGGGGGCCACCATTAGCTACCTGATATAATTAATGAGTCTCTAGGGGGGCCACTATTAGCTACCTGATATAAATAATGAGTCTCTAGGGGGGGGGGCACTATTAGCTACCTGATATAATGAATCTCTAGGAGGGGCCACCATTAGCTACCTGATATAAATAATGAGTCTCTAGGGGGGGGGGGGGGGGGGCACTATTAGCTACCTGATATAATGAATCTCTAGGGGGGGGTACTATTAGCCACCTGATATAATGAGTCTCTAGGGGGGGGGGGCACTATTAGCTACCTGATATAATGAATCTCTAGGGGGGGGCATTATTAGCTACCTGATATAATGAGTCTCTAGGGGGGCACTATTAGCTACCTGATATAAATAATGAGTCTCTAGGGGGGCACTATTAGCTACCTGATATAAATAATGAGTCTCTAGGGGGGGGAACTATTAGCTACCTGATATAAATAATGAGTCTCTAGGGGGGCACTATTAGCTACCTGATATAAATAATGAATCTCTAGGGGGGGGGGGGGGGCACTATTAGCTACCTGATATAAATAATGAATCTCTAGGGGGGCCACTATTAGCTACCTGATATAAATAATGAATCTCTAGGGGGGCCACTATTAGCTACCTGATATAAATAATGAATCTCTAGGGGGGGGGGGGCACTATTAGCTACCTGATATAATGAATCTCTAGGGGGGCCACTATTAGCTACCTGATATAAATAATGAATCTCTAGGGGGGGCACTATTAGCTACCTGATATAATGAATCTCTAGGGGGGCACTATTAGCCACCTGATATAATGAGTCTCTAGGGGGGGGGGGTACTATTAGCTACCTGATATAATGAATCTCTAGGGGGCATTATTAGCTACCTGATATAATGAGTCTCTAGGGGGGCACTATTAGCTACCTGATATAAATAATGAGTCTCTAGGGGGGCACTATTAGCTACCTGATATAAATAATGAGTCTCTAGGGGGGGGAACTATTAGCTACCTGATATAAATAATGAGTCTCTAGGGGGGCACTATTAGCTACCTGATATAAATAATGAATCTCTAGGGGGGCCACTATTAGCTACCTGATATAAATAATGAATCTCTAGGGGGGCCACTATTAGCTACCTGATATAAATAATGAATCTCTAGGGGGGCCACTATTAGCTACCTGATATAAATAATGAATCTCTAGGGGGGGGGGGGGGCACTATTAGCTACCTGATATAATGAATCTCTAGGGGGGCCACTATTAGCTACCTGATATAAATAATGAATCTCTAGGGGGGCCACTATTAGCTACCTGATATAATGAGTCTCTAGGGGGGGGCCACTATTAGCTACCTGATATAAATAATGAGTCTCTAGGGGGGCCACCATTAGCTACCTGATATAATGAATCTCTAGGGGGGCACTATTAGCTACCTGATATAAATAATGAGTCTCTAGGGGGGCCACTATTAGCTACCTGATATAAATAATGAGTCTCTAGGGGGGCACTATTAGCTACCTGATATAAATAATGAATCTCTGGGGGGGGGGGGGCACTATTAGCTACCTGATATAAATAATGAGTCTCTAGGGGGGCCACTATTAGCTACCTGATATAAATAATGAGTCTCTAGGGGGGCCACCATTAGCTACCTGATATAATGAATCTCTAGGGGGGGGCACTATTAGCTACCTGATATAAATAATGAGTCTCTAGGGGGGGGGGCACTATTAGCTACCTGATATAATGAATCTCTAGGGGGGGGCACTATTAGCTACCTGATATAAATAATGAGTCTCTAGGGGGGGGCACTATTAGCTACCTGATATAATGAATCTCTAGGGGGGCCACCATTAGCTACCTGATATAAATAATGAATCTCTAGGGGGGGGCCACTATTAGCTACCTGATATAATTAATGAGTCTCTAGGGGGGCCACTATTAGCTACCTGATATAAATAATGAATCTCTAGGGGGGCCACTATTAGCTACCTGATATAATGAATCTCTAGGGGGGCCACTATTAGCTACCTGATATAAATAATGAGTCTCTAGGGGGGGGCACTATTAGCTACCTGATATAATGAATCTCTAGGGGGGCACTATTAGCTACCTGATATAATAAGTCTCTAGGGGGGGGGGGGCTTACGTTAGTACTCAGGTATTGACGCTGGACTTTCTCCTGGAAGGGGCGGAGCTTGGTCATCTGGAATCTCTCCAGGTTGGACCGCATCTTTACCACCTGACACACACACACACACACACACACACACGAGAAAAGACATGTAAGAGTCAATGGCAACAGAGTCAACGGCGACAGAGTCAAAAATGTTGTTTTTTTCTTCTGCAAAATAGCATTCACTTGTTGCTATAGAGATGATAGAAAAGGTAGTAAGACTTCAACTCCTCGCAAATTCATATTGACCCCATGGATGCAACGACAGACAACGAGGATGTGCATCTTTCTCTTTCGATGCGTATCGTATCATCTTGAGACACACGGGCTCCGATACAGGAACGATACGTTTTTTTAAAAGTTTAAAACAATTTGGTGCAATTCTGTTTGATTAGAGAACGAATTGATTGTGATACGATTCGATGCGCTAACATTTGTTGCATAATAAACACATACATTTTCCATTCTACATTAAAATCTGCTGCTGTTGGAGCTCACGAGCCGGGCCTCTGGGCCAAATCCAAACGAGCTGGCTGTGTATGCGTGTGTGTGGGGGGGGCTGGTTCTGTCTGAGCAGACTGTGTGTGTGTGAGAGACTGTGTAAATGATGTTTTTTTTAAATTATTTTACCTTTATTTAACCAGGCAAGTCAGTTAAGAACAAATACTTATTTTCAATGACGGCCTGGGAACAGTGGGTTAACTGCCTGTTCAGGGGCAGAACGACAGATTTGTACCTTGTCAGCTCGGGGTTTGAACTCTCAACCTTCCGGTTACTAGTCTAACGCTCTAACCACTAGGCTACACTGCCGCCCCATGTATGTACTATGTAGGCACCTGAGCTGAGCCATACCAATGGAGACTAGGCATCTCCCACCCCACTACCAGATTAGAGCCATAATGGAGACTAGGCATCTCCCACCCCACTACCAGATTAGAGCCATAATGGAGACTAGGCATCTACCACCGCACTCAGATTACAGCTATAAATGAGATTTGGCATCTACCACCACTGTCAGATTAGGGCCATAAAGGAAACTAGACAACTAACACTGTCAGATCAGGAGGGGGGCAATGTAGCCTGTTTTTTGCCCCCCCACCCCCCCCACTTTGGTTCTGAAATCACCATCACCCACTAATTAACTTGTCAAGTTTACACGCTGGTAGATGCATCAATATTTATAGGGCCAGTTTAGGTACACCACCCCGTACCTAAACCGTACCTATTCCGCAACAAAGCCTCCTTCACTCATGCCGCCAAACTTACCCTAGTAAAACTGACTATCCTACCGATCCTCGACGACGTCATCTACAAAATAGCTTCCAACACTCTACTCAGCAAACTGGATGCTGTTTATCACAGTGCCCTCCGTTTTGTCACTAAAGCACCTTATACCACCCACCACTGTGACTTGTATGCTCTAGTCGGCTGGCCCTCGCTCCATATTCGTCGCCTGACCCACTGGTTCCAGGTCATCTACAAGTCCATGCTAGGTAAAGCTCCGCCTTATCTCAGTTCACTGGTCACGATGGCAACCCCCACCCGTAGCATGCGCTCCAGCAGGTGTATCTCACTGATCATCCCTAAAGCCAACACCTCATTCGGCCGCCTTTCCTTCCAGTTTTCTGCTGCCTGTGACTGGAACGAATTGCAGAAATTGCTGAAGTTGGAGACTTTTATCTCCCTCACTAACTTCAAACATCTGCTATCTGAGCAGCTAACCGATCGCTGCAGCTGTACATAGTCTTATCGGTAAATAGCCCACCCAATTATACCTACCTCATCCCCATACTGTTTATATTTATTTACTTTTCTGCTCTTTTGCACATCAATATCTCTACCTGTACATGACCATCTGATCATTTATCACTCCAGTGTTAATCTGTAATATTGTAATTATTTGCCTCCCTCCTCATGCCTTTTGCACACAATGTATATAGACTCTTTTTTTCTACTGCGTTATTGACTTGTTTATTGTTTATTCAATGTGTAACTCTGTGTTGTCTGTTCACACTGCTATGCTTTATCTTGGCCAGGTCGCAGTTGCAAATGAGAACTTGTTCTCAACAAGCCTACCTGGTTAAATAAAGGTGAAATAAAATCAAAATAAAACAAAAAAATTGTTTGCGCCTACACAGTGAGTCACGTGGCCATGGTTGACTATATAAAGCAGGCAGACGGGCATCTTGATTGAATGTTGGAATGGGCAAAACCAGTGATTGAACGCCGTATGACCCTGGAAATGACCTCCTGGGCATTTCACGCATGACAGTGTCTAGGGTTTACTGAGAACGGTGAGACAAACAAACAAACAACCAGTCAGCGGCAGGCTTGTGAGTGAAAAACAGCTCGTTGATGAGAGCTGGAAGGAGAACGGCAGGAATCATGCACGGTAACAGGCAGGCCACAAACAGGCAAATTAAGGAGCAGCACAACAGTGGTGTGCAGAACGGCATCTCAGAACACACACAACCCGACGGTCCTCGTCACGGATTGGCTATTGCAGCAGATGACCACACTGGGTTCCATTCATATCAGCTAAAAACAAGAAGAAGCAGCTCCAGTGGGCCCCCCAACACCCAACACCGCACAAATGACGAATGGAAAAACATAGCCTGGTCCGACAAACACCAGTTCCTGTTGCGTCATGCTGATGGCAGTCAGGATTTGCAGAGGCAGCCGGAGACCAAGGCCACATCCTGCCCGGTGTCAACAGTACAGGCTGGTGGTGTAATGGTGTGGGGAATGATTTCCTGGAACACGTTAGGTCCCTTGATAACAATTGATTAACGGTTCCACATCCCCAAGAATTCAGGATGTTCTGGAGGCTAAAGGGATGGGGTCCAACACAGTACTAGATGGGTGTACCTAATAAACTGACCACTGAGTTTATAACCCATCTCAAAACAGAACGGATTTAACTGTTTGTAAGTTCGCTGATCTTCTATCCTCTCGGTCATACAGCGTGCCTCGCAAAGTGATCGCCGTCCTCGTTATGAAAATTATCAACTTCACCATGTACATCTAAAAAATGACCATATACACCGATTGTTTAAAGCAAAAACAATTTACCAAAACGACTGCTGATGGTGAACCTGAATAAACTAAAATAAAAATATATTGTAAGCCTCGTTCAGCAGGTAACCTATAGCCAGATTAGTTGTCTCTCCGGTAGCTTAGCTACTACTTTTACTTGAGTAAAACATGCTTTCTTTTTTCAGCCATTTTGAATGCTGAAGGTGCAGTGGAGATATGTAAGATCAGGGCACCGTGCAGTTTAGATCAGGCTGTCTACCTGGCATTGGTAAGCACGCGATGCTGGGCATAGTGCAGTTTAGATCAGGCTGTCTACCTGGCATTGGTAAGCGCTGGGCACCGTGCACAGTTTAGATTAGGCTGTCTACCTGGCATTGGTAAGCACGCGATGCTGGGCATAGTGCAGTTTAGATCAGGCTGTCTACCTGGCATTGGTAAGCACGCGATGCTGGGCATAGTGCAGTTTAGATCAGGCTGTCTACCTGGCATTGGTAAGCACGCGATGCTGGGCACCGTGCACAGTTTAGATCAGGCTGTCTACCTGGCATTGGTAAGCACGCGATGCTGGGCACCGTGCACAGTTTAGATCAGGCTGTCTACCTGGCATTGGTAAGCACGCGATGCTGGGCATAGTGCAGTTTAGATCAGGCTGTCTACCTGGCATTGGTAAGCGCTGGGCACCGTGCACAGTTTAGATTAGGCTACTGATATTGCCTTGGGTGGATCGGCTTGCAAAATGACTCGTAGATCAATGACAACACAATTAACTGCTTAGTTCCACACCGATGGAGAGGGGACGCACCAGTTGGCACAAAAGATTAGGCATTTTCGGAAGATACAAAAAAAAAAATAATAATATGAACAAAACGTGAAATCGGCAAGTCCTAATGTTTGAATCGATTTTCTGACCAATGCATGCTACATTTGGATCTGTTTGGGGTCCGCTGTACTGACAACCCACGCGATTCTAGACCGAGGGTTGCAGTAAGATGGACGGTCAATGGATTTGAGAGCAGTTACATTTCTCCAGCAACATTCCTCAACCGTTTATCAAAACAGTGGTAGGGGTGAGCGGGTTTGTTATCGTTTGAACTGCAGATTGCCCTCTTCAAGCAGTAGTCACCTTCTCTTCCAGGAAAAGTGTGTTGACAGGAAAACAGGACCAGAAGTGTCTCAGCAGCTCCCCAGCAGCCGTGTACAGATGCTTCAGCTCCCCCTGGACGTCATTGGGAACCATCTCTGTAAACCGAGGAAACAGAAGCGATAACAGAGGAGAACATCCGTGTCAATGACTGGCCGGGGCCGACAGGACTATTCGTTGGGTAAAATAAACTAGAACGAAAAGGGGTTGATCAGTAAACTCACGGTTAATGGCTTGCTGTGCTAATGCCTGCATGAGAACACCCCCTGGAGAGAGGGCGGCGATGGCACAACTGGCTGTACTGCTGGACATCACCTGTAAAAGGGAGGATTACGACTGTTAAAAAGTCCTTTACAACAAATATTAAAAAAAAAAAAAAAGATTTCAACAGCAAACATACTTTAGTATCTTTCAACCTCTCTTGCCTAGAACCTAAAAAACCCCCCGATCCTCTGACGCAATAACGCATGTTTTTTTCTTCAGTTCTGAGTTTCCCGAGATTAGAGGGGTATCTAACCTGAGTAAGGCAGGGTTTGTAGCTGGCTATTTCCTGCTTTATACAGTTGACAGAGTTGACAATGTCTTGACTGGCGGTGTACTGTTGAGGCAGAAGAGGCACGGGACCATGAGAGTACCTGCAAGAACAGACAGGTACATTTACAACATTACCATTACTTATCAAAAAGAAATGAAGGACCAAGGCACTCTTCATATAATTAAAATTGGATGGCAATGTTCAATAGAAACAGAGTTCAAACAATATTGTTCTCATCCCTCACAGCAGTCAAGTAATGCATTCCATCAAGAGTTGCTCACAATCTAGTCTGATTGCAGCCACAACTAGATCAATAAATAGCAATCAACGTGTAAAATTGTTTAAACACCACTTTTAGGCTACAAGTCTGTCACAAATGGCAGCCCCAGTAATCCCCTTTATGGTGGAGACCATGTGAACGAGAGGCTTTTAGAATCATGACCCCAGGTTTGAGTTTATCGTTCACCGGCATGCTCTCCAGCCATTACTAACTCAAATGAACTAAATTAGATTGTTTTTTGGACTGAACGACGAGGGTGTCGTTGGTTAGTGGTTAGAGCGTTGGGCCAGTAACCGAAAGGTTGCTGGATCGAATCCCGAGCTGACAAGGTAAGAATCTGTGGTTCTGCCCCTGAACAAGGCAGTTTAACCCACTGTTCCTAGGCCATCATCGAAAATAACAATTTGTTCTTAACCGATTTGCCAAGTTAAATAAAGGTTTAAAAAAATAATCTAATAATCTGTAAAAAAAAAAGAGCAGTTCTTCCCATCACTAAAGTATATGTGAGAGAACCAGGGTTGGGGTCAATTATTATTTGATTTAACTTGGCAAGTCAGTTAAGAACAAATTCTTATTTACAATGACGGCCTACACCGGTCAAACCCGGACGACACTGGGCCAATTGTGCGCCACCCTACGGGACTCCCAATCAAGGCTGGTTGTGATGCAGCCTGATTTGAACCAGGATGTCTTTAGTGACGCTCTAGCACTGAGACGCAGTAACTTAGACCGTTGCTCCACTCAGGAGCCCAATGTGAATATAAGGCAGTCAGTTCAGGAAGTGATTTAAAAAAAATACAACTTTTAGAATTAAATAGCTTCTACTTTTCAGTTTATTGAGAAATCATTTTTTTTTTTTTTTCAATTATTGAATGGGAATTTTAAATTTACTTCCTGAATTCACAGACTTCAATTCGACTGGACTGAAGAGAACACAGACGACAACTTAGATACATTCATTTAAAAAAGAGCCAGGGCCAGAGAGCCGAGCCAGGGCCAGAGAGCCGAGCCAGGGCCAGAGAGCCGAGCCAGGGCCAGAGAGCCGAGCCAGGGCCAGAGAGCCGAGCCAGGGCCAGAGAGCCGAGCCAGGGCCAGAGAGCCGAGCCAGGGCCAGAGAGCCGAGCCAGGGCCAGAGAGCCGAGCCAGGGCCAGAGAGCCGAGCCAGGGCCAGAGAGCCGAGCCAGGGCCAGAGAGCACACTAGTTCCAAAGTATGGTGTCCATGAACAACCACACCAAAGAGAAAGCAGAGCACCCACTCAGTGATATAGAACCCACCTGTCAGACTTCTTGAGGTTCAGAGCCACTGTCTTCTTCCCATTCTCCCTATGAAGGTCCTCATACTCTATGACATCTTGTATTTTCACCTGAAATACACCACAGCTTTAATAACAAAAAGTGCCAACTCATCTTGGAAGGGAAGCACACCGTTTGGCTCTCTGTACCATCATAAAAGGGTAAGAGCCTATAGCCACAGCATGGCAGAGTTATGAATGTGTTTACTGTGTGTCAATGCTCATAATGTACACTGAACAACAAGATAAACAGAACATGTAACGAGCTGGTCCCATGTTTCACAGCTAGAATATACAGTATATAAACTGAACAACAAGATAAACAGAACATGTAACGAGCTGGTCTCATGTTTCACAGCTAGAATATACAGTATATACACTGAACAACAAGATAAACAGGACATGTAACAAGCTGGTCCCATGTTTCACAGCTAGAATATACAGTATATACACTGAACAACAAGATAAACAGAACATGTAACGAGCTGGTCCCATGTTTCACAGCTAGAATATACAGTATATACACTGAACAACAAGATAAACAGAACATGTAACGAGCTGGTCCCATGTTTCACAGCTAGAATATACAGTATATACACTGAACAACAAGATAAACAGAACATGTAACGTGCTGGTTCCAAGTTTCATGAGCTGAAATAAGATCCCAAAAATTTGCCATATGCTCAAAAAGGCAAATTTGTTTACATCCCTGTTTGCAAACATTTCTCCTTTGCCAAGATAATCCATCTACCTGACAGGTGTGGAATATGAAGACGCTGATTAAACAGCATGATCATTACACAGGTGCAGCTTGTGCTGGGGGACAATAAAAGGCCACAAAGTTGTCGCCCAACGCCACAGCTGTCTCAAGTTGAGGGAGCGTGCAATTGGCATGGGAATATCCACCAGAGCTGTTGCCAGAGAAATTCATGTTAATTTCTCAACCATAACCATATTGATTCCAATTTGAATGCACAGAGATGCCGTGACGAGATCCTGAGGCCCATTGTCGTGCCATTCATCCACCGCCATCACATCATGTTTCAGCATGATAATGCACGGCCCCATGTCGCAAGGATCTGTACACAATTCCTGGAAGCTGAAAATGTCCCAGTTCTTCCATGGCCTGCATACTCACCAGACATGTAACCCTTTGAGCATGTTTGGGATGCTCTGGATCGACGTGTACAACAGCACGTTCCAGTTCCCGCCAATATTCATCAACTTCGCACAGCCATTGAAGAGTGGAACAACATTTCACAATCAACAGCCTGATCAGGCAACAGCCTGCTCAATCTATGCGAAGGAGATATGATGCACTGCATGAGGCAATGGTGGTTCTGATCCACGCCCCGACTTAAAAATAAATAAAGGTATCTGTATTCCCAGTCAAGTGAAATCAATAGATTAGGGCCTAATGAATTTATTTAAATTGACCGATTTCCTTCTATAAAAACTTTAACTCAGTAAAATCTTTGAAAAATTGTTGCATGTTGCATTTATATTTTTGTCCAGTATATTTATAAAAGCTCAGCGCTTAAACAAGCCTTTATCTTGTATGATTTGCCTTCACAATAAGAGAGATAATCATCATACCTTCTTAACGGGTGGTTGGAAGAAGTCCGAATCCCTGGAGTTTCCATCTGTACTGCTAGTCTCACAGGCCTGAACGTTAGGAGCATCCCTATGAAGACAGACTGCTAGGTTAGCACACGACGCTGCAGTGAAAACGACAGAGAAGATCTCTTTCGAGAAGGTACTTAATCGTCAACTCACGCCTTCTTTCCGGAGCCTGCTGCCAGCACCATGGTACTGTGGTGGTTGAACCTCTTGATTATGGCAGAGTTACTGTTCTCCTTCACGGTCTTGTTAGTATTGGACGTAGAAGGTGCTGTGGAGTTAGACCCATAACCCTGGAGAGAGGACAGTGATTAGTGACGCGTCGAGTTAGACCCATAACCCTGGAGAGAGGACATACTGATTAGTGACGCGTCGAGTTAGACCCATAACCCTGGAGAGAGGACAGTGATTAGTGACACGTCGAGTTAGACCCATAACCCAGGAGAGAGGACAGTGATTAGTGACGCGTCGAGTTAGACCCATAACCCTGGAGAGAGGACAGTGATTAGTGACGCGTCGAGTTAGACCCATAACCCTGGAGAGAGGACATACTGAATAATATAATAAGCCATTAGCAGAAGATTTTATCCAAAGCCACCTGGTCATATGTGCATACATTTTACCTATGGTGGCCCCAGCGGGAATCAAACCCACAACCCTTGCTCTACCAACAGAGCCACAGAGGACCAACTGTTTCCCACCTTATGGGTAAGGATTTATTTATTTTTCTCCCTTTTTGGAGTTTCCCATTGGTAGTTACAGTCTTGTCTGTACGGGAGTTGCAGCGCTGAGACTCGGGAGAGGTGAAGGTCGAGAACCACGCGTCCCTCTGAAACACAACCCAACCACACCGCTTCTTCACAACGCACGCTTATCACGGAACCCAGTAGCACCAATGTGTCTGAAGAAACACTGTACACCTGCCGACCGTGTCAGCGTGCATTGCGCCCGGCCCGCCACAGGATTTGCTAGAGGGTGATGGGACAAGGACATCCCTGCCGGCCAAACCCTCCCCTAACTCGGACGATGCTAGGCCAATTGTGCGCCGCCCCATGGGTCTCCCGGTCGCGACAGAGCCTGGACTCGAACCATGATCTCTAGTGTCACAGCTAGCACTGCACCTCTTGGGATGCCCAAAGGTTAAAAATTAGAGGGTAAAGGCTAAGAATTGGAGGGTGAGCTGGCAGGCAGCATTAGAAGGTGAATGAATGCTCACAACCTCTCCGACGTTCAACAAAATACCACCTAGATTCTGTGGTGTCCCAAGATTATAAGCGGGGATGTGAAAAACGCACAAAAGAGTGAAACAGCGAGGTACTATCTGTGTTCTGTTACCTGTCTAACAGAACACAGAGGGTGTCCTTTAATGGAAGCCTCTCCTGCAAAATCCAGGTAGAGTCAGGCATTCCACAGGGCAGCTGTCTAGGCCCCGTACTTTCAAAAACATCTGCCACTGGCACGGAGCAAAGCCCATGTGTCTAAGTATGCCGGTGACGCAACACTATACACGGCAGCTACCACAGCAACTTAATTGACTAACAATTAACAAAGAGCTGCAGTCAGTTCCAGAATGGGTGCCAAGAAAAAGGCTAGTCCCAAATATTTCAAAAAGTAAAAGCTTTGTATTTGGGACAAATCATAAACTAAACCTCAACTTAAACTTGTAATAAATAAATGTGGAAATTGAGCAATTTGAGGCGGCTAATCTGCTTGGAGAAACCCTGGATTGTAAATTGTAGGGATGTATTAATTTGCAAAAACCGTTGCAAAAAAAATAAATTAAGAGTTTATTTTAGACGAATTCAGGTAGATCCTTTTTGGTTCCTAATGGTGTAAAGTGCCCAATAACGTAACATCACCTCATCTAACGACTTATCCTCCAGTGACAGCAGGTCCACCATTGGGTTCTTCACTCCTTGGAACACCATGGACTTCAGGCCTGCAGAATATGGAAAAGCACAGAAATTAAGACTGACACTAATCATTGCAGCATCATTATATTGGTATCGCTCTCTTGCAGTATGCTTTAGGTGTAGATGGTAGAGGCTTTACACACAACTAATATAATAAAAGGAGCTGGACAATTTATTTTATTTTTTTACCCAATCCAGGAAGTGAATAGACATGAACTTCTCTATGAACAAAAAAATAAGCTAACTTTCTGAACCAGAAGACTATAAACCCATTGACTGCTCTCCTCCGAGTGAGAAGTGATTGTACCCTTCTCGTCCTGCTTTGCACACTCTGAGAAGATGTCTTGCAGGCCCGTGTTGATGCGGTCTCGGTGGAAGTAGTGGGACTGGAAGAACCGCGTCCAGAACTCCTTCTCTGTCATGTTATGAGGAACGTTCTCACCATACTTCTGTTTCACTGGAAGGAAACGTTAAGTGAGTCAATGACAGGACAATATAGGACACTAGTGTGATGCAAAAAAAAAAAAAACATGGCCCTGTTTGAATACATAATACATCCTTCCTCCTTTTATGTAAATCACTGATCTGGTTGGATATCGCCCTTATCCAATCATTTACTGATCAGGGATAACTAAGGAAGTGAAGAAGGCTGCATTCGAAGTTTACCTACACAGAGTGCACAACACATTAGCAACACCTGCTTTTTCCATGACAGACTGACCAGGTGAAAGCTATGACCCCTTATTGATGTCACTTGTTAAATCCACTTCAAAATCAGTGTAGACGAAGGGGAAGAGACAGGTTAATGACGGATTTTTAACGCTTGAGACAATTGGGTGTGAGTGTGTGATTCAGGAGGTGAATGGGCAAGACAAAATATTCAAGTGCCTTTGAACAGGTGCACCGGTTTGAGTGAGTCAAGAACTGCAACGCTGCCGGGTTCTCGCTCAACAGTTTCCCCAAGAATGGTCAACAACCCAAAGGACACCCAGCCAACTTGAACACAACTATGGGAAGCATTGGAGTCAACATGGGCCAGCATCCCTGTGGAACACTTGACACCTTGTAAAGTCCATGCCCAGACTAATTGAATTGAGGGTGTTCTGAGAGCAAAATGGGGTGCAACTCAATGTTAGGAATATCCTAATGTTTTGTACACTCAGCGTATATAATATAAATATAATTATGCCATTTAGCAGACGCTTTTTCTTTTTTTACCCCAATTTCGTGGTATCCAATTGTTGGTAGCTACTATCTTGTCTGCTATCTGCTATCTTGTCTCATCGCTACAACTCCCGTACGAGCTCGGGAGAGACGAAGGTCGAAAGCCATGTGTCCTCCGAAACAAGCCGCACTGCTTCTTTAACACAGCGCGCCTCCAACCCGGAAGCCAGCCGCACCAATGTGTCAGAGGAAACACCGTGCACCTGGCAACTTGGGTTAGCGTGCACTGCGCCCCGGCCCGCTGGTGCGAGATGAGACAAGGATATCCCTACCGGCCAAACCCTCCCTGACCCGGACGACGCTAAACCGATTGTGCGTCGCCCACGGACCTCCCAGTCGCGGCCGGCTGCGACAGAGCCTGGGCGTGAACCCAGTCTCTGGTGGCACAGCTAGCGCTGTGATGCAGTGCCGTAGTCCACTGTGATGCAGTGCCGTAGTCCACTGTGATGCAGTGCCGTAGTCCACTGTGATGCAGTGCCGTAGTCCACTGTGATGCAGTGCCGTAGTCCACTGTGATGCAGTGCCGTAGTCCACTGTGATGCAGTGCCGTAGTCCACTGTGATGCAGTGCCGTAGTCCACTGTGATGCAGTGCCGTAGTCCACTGTGATGGAGTGCCGTAGTCCACTGTGCCACCCGGGAGGATCGTAGCAGACGCTTTTATCCAAAGCAACTTAGTCACGCATACATACATTTATGGGAACGCTATTCTAACAGGGCCCAAAGTTCCCTCATTACATTTCAACTCTTCCCATTGGTTTCCATGACCGAGAACCCGAGGTGTCTTACCTGCAGGGTACGTTCTGAAGATTGACTCGATAATGTCAGACGTAAGGTTGTATCTAAGGCCGTTACAGCCATCTGTCTGGGGCCGGATGTCCGCCTGAAATAGCAAAAGAGCTTTATCCATCCACAATCCCCGTTTGGAGTGGTATCAGCATGGGCAAGACAAGACAGATACAGGACGCTGGGACAGTTTGACCATGGGAAACATCGGTTTTATCCAAAATGGCACCCCATTCCCTTTATAGTGCACTACTATGGGTTAAACCCATGGGGGGGGAATAGGGTGCCATTTGGGACACAAGCCCATCATTAAAATCACTGAGCTCACCAAGAAGGCTGCCGAGATGCCAACTTCCTGCTTGTTGTTGGAGAGGGAGTGGTCCACGTTGTTTATGCTCAGCCGATTGGCCCAGAACTCCTCAGCGCTGATCACCTGACACACCACCAGATCCTTGTACAGCTGGAACAGCACCGGATCTTCCTGTAACATTCTAGAGATAAAACAATGCATCACAAACAGCCTTTCGATTGGTTATTCACTTAGCGCACACACACACAATCAAGTCAATAAGATATTCTAGTCAGAAATCACAAACACAACGCTCTAAGGGTAAGCAAAAGTAAATATTAGCTGCCATTTTTCTTTTGCAATCTAGTTAAGGATAAGTGGTAAGTGGCGCTGGAATCTTTCCGTGAAGTTGAAAACTATGGAGATCGAGGGTGTATTCATTAAAATCGCACAACAAAAATGTTTTGCAACAAACAGAAGTATTTCTAAATGGACAAATTCAGGTAACTCCCTACCTGTTTGGTTTCTGGTGAACACTTCAGTGACCGAGAAAGTTAAGGGATCCATGTAATTTGTTCCTCACCTGTTCTTCTCCTCCAGTTCCTTGTTAGCCCTCTTCTTGAACTTGGGCAGCAGCTGCTGGAGGAGGTCCTTGGCTGCATCGCGGTCTTTCAGGGCAGTGCTCTCATTGGAGAAGTGGAGGTTGGTGCTCTCCCCCGTGTGCAGGACCAACTGTAGCTGAATCTTGGCCTTGCCGTCTGGGCTGATTTTCTGACCTGCACAGGGTTGGGAAAAAAAAAAAAAATCTTAGGTCTTACTACTAAACATCTAAACAATCAATGCAACCATTCATAACAAGGAACCTCTCCGTTACCCCTTTTTCACAGTACTGTGCTTGAAAATGTTATTTCCACATCGTCTTTCCAGCATCATGGCTGGCCATGCTTTCCACCTGGCTACCCAGACCCCAATCACCTGCACTGTACCCTCCACAGCAACTTGCCCAAGCCTCCCCCATTTCTCCTACAGACCTATATCTATCCTACCCTGCCTTTCTAAGGTCTTCAAAAGCCAAGTTAAACAGATTACCGACCATTTCGAATGCCACCGTACCTTCTCTGCTATGTAATCTGGGTTCAGAGCTGGTCAAGGGTGCTCAAGGTCCTAAACGACATCGATAAGAGACATTACTGTGCCACTGTATTCATCGACCTGGCCAAGGCTTTCGACTCCGTCAATCACCACATTCTTATCGGCAGACTCAAACTTGGTTTCTCAAATGATTGCCTCGCCTGGGTCACCAACTACTTCTTTGATAGAGTTCAGTGTGTCAAATCGGAAGGCCTGTTGTCTGGACCTCTGGCAGTCTCTATGGGGGTGCCACAGGGTTCAATTCTCGGCCGACTCGCTTTTCTGTATACATCAATGATGTCGCTATTGCTGCGGGTGATTCTCTGATACACCTCTACGCAGACGACACCATTCTGTATACTTCTGGCTCTTCTTTGGACACTTAACTAACCTCCAGACGAGCTTCAATGCCATACAACTCTCCTCTGTGGCCTCCAACTGCTCTTAAATGCAAGTAAAATAAAAATGCATGCTCTTCAACCGATCGCTGCCCGCACCTGCCCGTCTAGCATCACTACTCTGGAATGGTTCTGACCTAGAATATGTGGACAACTACAAATACCTAGGTGTCTGGTTTGACTGTAAACTCCCCTTCCAGACTCACATCAAACATCTCTAGGGCAGGGGGCAGCATTGGAATTTTGGATTAAAAGCCATAAATATATAAATATATATAATTAGTGGATTTGGATAGAAAACACTGAAGTTTCTAAAACTGTTTGAATGAAGTCTGAGTATGGCAGGCAAAAACCTGAGAAAAAATCCAACCAGGAAGTGGGAAATCTGAGGTTTGTAGTTTTTCAACTCTTGCCCTATCGAATACAGCGTCTATGGGGTCATCTTGCACTTCCTAAGGCTTCCACTAGATGTCAACAGTCTTTAGAACGTTGTTTCAGGCTTCTACTGTGTAGTGGGGCTGAATGATGGGAGAGTCAGGTCTGTCAGCAGCCGCGAGCTCAGTCTCGCACGCTCACGTGATAGTTAGCTTGCGTTCCATTGCATTTCTGAAGACAAAGGAATTCTCCGGTTGGAACATTATTGAAGATTAATGTTAAAAACATCCTAAAGATTGATTCTGTACATCATTTGACATGTTTCTACAGACTGTAACAGAACTTTAGGACTTTGTCTGCTCCTAGTGAACGAGCTTCGTAAGTTTGGATTTGTTTACCAAACGCGCTAACAAAAGAAGCTATTTGGACATAAATGGACATTATCAAACAAAACAAACATTTATTGTGGAACTGAGATTCCTGGGAGTGCATTATGAGGAAGATCAGCAAAAGGTTGGTGAATATTTATAATGCTATTTCTGACTTCTGTTGTAGCCAACATGGCGGATATCTGTTTGGCTTGCTTTGTCGTCTGAGTGCCATACTCAGATTATTGCATGGTTTGCCTTTTCCGTAAAGTGTTTTTGAAATCTGACACAGCGGTTGCATTAAGGAGAAGTGCATCTATAAATCCTGGCATAACAGTTGTATCTTTTAGCAATGTTTATTATGAGTATTCCTGTAAATTGATGTGGCTCTCTGCAAAAATCACCGGATGTTTTGGAACTACTGAATATAATGCGCCAATGTAAACTGAGATTTTTGGATATAAATATGAACTTTACAGAACATACATGTCTTGTGTAACATGAAGTCCTATGAGTGTCATCTGATCAAGATCAAAGGTTAGTGATTAATTTGATCTATATTTCTGCTTTTTGTGACTCCTCTCTTTGGCTGGAAAAATGGCTGTGTTTTTCTGTGACTTGGCTCTCTGGCTTCCTATTTCGCAACAAAGCCTCCTTCACTCATGCTGCCAAACATACCCTCGTAAAATTGACCATCCGACCGATCCTCGACTTCGGGCGATGTCATCTACAAAATAGCCTCCAACGCTCGACTTAACAAATTGGATGCCGTCTATCACAGTGTCATCTGTTTTGTCACCAAAGCCCCATATACTACCCACCACTGCGACCTGTACGCTCTCGTTGGTAGGCCCTCGCTTCATACTCGTCGCAAAACCCACTGGCTCTAGGTCATCTACAAGTCTTTGCTAGGTAAAGCCCATACTTATCTCAGCTCACTGGTCACCATAGCAGCACCCACCCGTAGCAAACGCTCCAGCAGGTATATCTCACTGGTCACCCCCAAAGCCAATTCCACTGGTCACCCCCAAAGCCAATTCCTACTTTAGCCGCCTTTCCTTCCAGTTCTCTGCTGCCAATGACTGGAACAAACTGCAAAATCACTGAAGCTGGAGACTCATATCTCCCTCGCTAGCTTTAAGCACCAGCTGTCAGAGCAGCTCAGATCACTGCACCTGTACATAGCCCACCTGTAGACAGCCCACCTATCTACCTCATCCACATACTGCATTTAGTTATTTATTTATCTTGCTCATTTACACCCCAGTATCTCTACCTGCACATTCATCCTCTGCACATCTATCACTCCAGTGTTTAATTGGTATATTGTATTTACTTCGCAACCACGGCCTATTTATTGCCTTAACTCCGTTATCCTACCTCATTTGCCCTCACTGTATATAGACTTTTCTACTGTGTGTTTGTTTATTCCATGTGTAACTCTGTTGTTGTTTGTGTCAAACTGCTTTGCTTTATCTTGGCCAGGTCACAGTTGTTCTCAACTAACCTACCTGGTTAAATAAAGGTTAAATAAATAAATAAATAAATATATATACATGTATAAATATATATTTTTTAAATCAGAAACCATGATGGGTGTGTAGCCAGCAGATAGACTTTCACAACACTGAGCCAAGCCAAAGTGTTGTGTGAGCCGTTCTGCCGGTAGCCTGGTACTCAGCACTTACAGCGTATGTCAGCATACAGGTGGCTGACGGTGAAACGGTCTTTCCCCTCCGGTCCCCAGGCTATCCTCTCTGCCATCAGGTAGAGGGTTCCATCCTGCTTCCTCTGTCGGACCCTCTTCACCACCAGCAGCACCTCCTCCGACAACGCTGCCATGGCTGCGAGGGAGAGAAGAGGGGTAGAATATGCATATTAGTGGTAAGGTAAAGAGCCATTTATATTCACCGAACAAAAATATAAAAACGCAACATGCAAAGTGTTGGTCCCATGTTCGTGAGCTGAAATAAAAAGACCCCAGAAATGTATGTAATGTAAACCCGCCAGCCCAGGATCTCCACACCTGGCTTCGTCACCTGCAAAATTATCTGACCAGCCATCTGGACAGTTTATTAAACTATGGGTTTGCACAATTGAAGAATATCTGCACAAACTGTCTCAGTTTGACGCGCACGCAGATCCTCACCAGGGTCCTAACCTGACTGCAGTTTGGCGTCGTAACTGACTTCAATGGGAAAAAATGTATTTAATTTTTATTTTACCTTTATTTAACTAGGCAAGTCAGTTAAGAACAAATTCTTATTTTCAATGACGGCCTAGGAACAGTGGGTTAACTGCCTGTTCAGGGGCAGAACAGACAGATGTACCTTGTCAGCTCGGGGATTTGAACATGCAACCTTTCGGTTACTAGTCCAACATTCTAACCACTAGGCTACCCTGCCACCCCAATGGCCACTGGCAGCTGGAGAAGTGTACTCTTCATGGATGAACATAAGTTTCAACTGTACCGTCAATTTGATTGATACTTAAACCATTGGCCCGAATCTAGGTCGTGCCTTTTTAGATTGAGAAAATTAACAACTATGGGAGAAAGAAGTAAATTATTATTTTCTCTCATTGACTTCACAAAACCCGACCTGGTCTGTTTTGCAAGAGTTCCCGGTTCTCGCTATGTTGCGGCTCTGCTTTAATAAAGAAAGTCTGCGCTTAGACTATGTAGTGTCCAGTGGGTTAAAACACGCGTTGGTGACGAAATGTCACTTCCCTTTGTCTTGATATTTTATAACAAATATCATCATTAAAATGTTCGGAATCGTTCAGTGGGGTCTCTCTCTCAGATATCATTAGCATTTTATCCAAAAAGTCGGATTTCGTAACCGGAGTTACATCCGTAACTCTTGACATCGACGCAGGTTTCTTATGCAGGTTGCTCGTAAAAAACTTGATCATTTTCCATGTTTGTGGTCATCGTCTTCATAGTTGTTTCTGCGAGTCGCAAACACCTAAATTAGCATGACAGGAGCTGAATTAAATATAAAATGCTTGGTAAAGTTATACGTTCAGTGCTCCGTTTACATTTCAGAGACAGGATTGTTTTTGAGAGTAATCTTCGGAAAAATAACAGAAATTCCGAATTAATATGAACACCGTATACTAAAATATATAAATACTACCTGTTTATTTTTTACCATATATAGTTTTATGTCCTGCGGATTCGATTAGAAAGATGATTAGTTCAACGGGAAAGTGAGCCTGCCAGGTAGCCTGTATTTATTGCACTGAATCCAGCCAAACTGACGCGATGCAATTTTCCAGATTTTTTTTAACCACTTTTTTTCTCTGGCCTCCATTGATGTAGTCACCCTAATTCTAGTCATCCTACAAAAAAAGGTAAAAACTCAAACTTGTTGAACAGATGAGAGACATGTTTGCATCATTGGTTTTCTTAAAAGTATCATCTACACAATTAACATATTTGACCCATTGATCAAAAGATGCGTTTTTAAAATTGGACACTCTGCACTATGTTGCAAATGCACCCAATTAACAACTAGCTGTTACGTTACAAATGCTTAGCATATGCACATTTTAGCACACCAAATCCGGACAGAGTGTCGACTGTTGAGCTTGCTAATGCTAACGAGCTAGGTAGCGAGCTGGCTAACTCAACCGCGGAGACAGACTTGTCAAGAAAAGTCCATGTAACGTTAGCTAAATCAATCATAATTACCTCAAACTCCAACGCTGTTGCAGTTGATATATTGGTTTCGTGTTGTGCCGATGTGAAGCATACAATTTATTTACGTGTAATTGTTATTTAAACGCGATATTTATGATAAAACTGTGCCCACTTGTACTTCGTGCTCCTCCATCGATACGGCTGCCAAATTGTGCAACATTCAAATTCCTCCGGTGAAACAACAAGCGAAGTCTAAAAATGCCTTAATGCTTTTTAATTAAGTTTAATATGTTTGCATAGAAAAGCTAGAGAAATGCATGTCTATAATAATGTAGAGATGAAGATAGTCTATAAGTCCCCAAATTAATGTCATTGATTCAGAGTTTGTTTTGATATTTTAGCCTGCGTGTCGTGATTGCGTTTGGTGTAGGGGGACAAAATACATTTATGCATGATAGCGCATGCACGGGAGCAGCCGGTTTGGGTTCCGTGTTAAGATAAATGGGGTGGCAGGTAGCCTAGTGGTAGCCTAGTGGTTGGAGTTTTGGGCCATAACCGAAAGGTTGCAGGGTTGAATCCCTGAGCTGACAAGATAAAAATCTGTTGTTCTGCCCCTGAAGAAGGCAGTTAACCCACTGTTCCCCGGTAGGGCATCATTGTAAATAAGAATTTGTTCTTAACTGACTTGCCTAGTTAATTATTTCATGCAGTTAAAGTGGCATTCTTTTTTTTTTTTTACAAAAACAAACAAAACAAAAAAACTATTTGTTATTGTTTGAAACCCAGATCGTCCCTTTAATGTAAATAACATAGCTGATACAGCCATTTCAAAAGATTGTTAATTCAACCACATTGAAGGGGTTCTGCTTGTCACACTCAGTGTCATGACAGCCAAACTTGTCAACGTAAATCTGGTACTGCCCATCTCCACCTTCCTGTTACTGGTAGACATCACCTGACATCAATGTGTTTTTCTATGCAGAGTACCTAGCATCCGGGAGACACACAAACAGGGTTGGTGTCAATTTAATCTTGTCTACCGGACAGCTCTTTCCAGGTGGGAACAAGGTTTTGGGTCAATTCCAAAAAATGGAACTGCCATTGAGTTCTCCCCATTCAATCCAATTCCAGTCTTATACGAAATAATTTTAAAACAACCACATTCTGTAAGCCCTAAAGTGGAACATTACAGAAACAGGAGATAGACTAGTGTCCTGTCTAGGGGTGTACTGTACATCAAGCTGACTCACACTGCAGAAACAGGAGATAGACTAGTGTCCTGTCCAGGGGGTGTACTGTACATCAAGCTGACTCTCACTACAGAAACAGGAGATAGGCTCCTACTTTAATAAATGGAGCACTAGTCACTTTAAACAATGCCACTCTAAATAACATGTTTACATATTTTACATTACTCATATCACATGTATATTATACCATCTATTGCACCTTGCCTATACTGCATAGCCATCGCTCATCCATATACTTATATGTACATATTCTCATTCACCCCTTTAGATTTTGGTGTATAAGGTAGTAGTTGTGGAATTGTTAGGTTAGATTACTCGTTGGTTATTACTGCATTGTTGGATCTAGAGGCACAAGCATTTCGCTACACTCGCATTAACATTTTATTTAACTAGGCAAGTCAGTAAAGAACAAATTCTTATTTTCAATGAGGGCAATGCCTGTTCGTACGTTGTCAGCTCGGGATTTGAACTTGCAACCTTTCAGTTACTAGTTCAACGCTCTAACCACTAGGCTACCATTTGCTAACCATGAGTATGTGACCAATAAAATTTGATTTGATTTGATATCGTGATGTTAATTTTTGTTTGCAGGGTTAATCCTAACCTCATGTAAACATAGTACTACTTTAGTACAGTATGATAAAACACAAAACAACAAATATATATTTCTGTATTATAATGTCAGGGATGACTCTCTAACTGTCATTCACCAAAGCTCTAAAGCCTTGTTTACACTGCAGGCCTTAACGCTCAGATCAGTTTTGTTTTTCAAATCTGTTCTGGAATACTGACTGTCCAAACAGTTACAAGTGACCAAATCACCTTTACGTGTGTATTCAGACAGCAGTCATTTGTTGACATGGCTACGCTAGTTGTCTTAGTAATGTGTGTATTCAGACAGCAGTCATTTGTTGACATGGCTATGCTAGTTGTCTTAGTAATGTGTGAGCAGTGGTGTAGGCTGATTGGTGGTGGCGCTCATACTTCCTATCACTCAGAAGTTAAGTAGCAAGCTAAGGTGACAATAATGCCTGCCATGGACATTTCCTAGTTGTTTTGAATGTCCAGAATCATAGTGTAAGAACACCTTTAAAGCTTCAAGGACACGAATATCCAACTTTCAAAACAAGTCGGCTTTTGCTAGCCACAGTAGTCAACTAGCTAGCTAGGTAGCTGTTTAGCTAGCCACAGCAGTCAACTAGCTAGCTACGTAGCAACAGCAGTCAACTAGCTAGCTACATAGCCACAGCAGTCAACTAGCTAGCTATGTAGCCACAGCAGTCAACTAGCTAGCTACGTGGCCACAGCTGTCAACTAGCTAGGTAACTAGGTAGTTGTTTAGCTAGCCACAGCAGTCAACTAGCTACCTAGGTAGCTGTTTAGCAAGCCACAGCAGTCAACTAGCTAGCTAGGTAGTTGTTTAGCTAGCCACAGCAGTCAACTAGCTAGCTAGGTAGCTGTTTAGCTAGCCACAGCAGTCAACCAGCTATCTAGGTAGCTGTTTAGCTTTCTAGCATATTCACTCATTAACAATTAACAAGCTAGTTAGCTACCAAACGTTCTTGTTAAACTGTCATCAAATAAGCTAGCAAGCAAAATGCCAAATAACAGTCTAAAAACCACCTGAGGTCAAATTGAGCAAGATTTGTACTTTCAGACACAAGACCTACGAAAGTGGTTTGAAATGTGGCTGGAAATATCTGCTTCCATGTGCTTTTTGGCTGTTCAAACTGTTGGAAAATATACAGATTCTAATCTGATATGCAACATGTTTTGGGGGGAGGAATCCTTCAAACTGCCAGTGTGAAGAAGGCTACAGAGGTTTCACAGCTTAATAAACCAAAGCTTTCTAAAACAAGGTGCATGCACTTCTATAAGAAAACAAACAACGGACATAAGTATTTGAAGGTTGCATTTTAATAAGATAAGTAAGCATAGGTTTCTACATTTTAAATATGATTTAATCTACATTTTATAGATAAATCAAAGCGATTAGATAAATAACAGCCATGTGAAGCAGGGTAGCAGGGTGTTCCTCAGTAAGCAGCGAGTGGATTGGTGCTGGACCATTCCCATCTGTATTAGTACAGATCCCATTTACACCAGCGTGTTGCTGCGTGTCCTGCGGGCGGGCACCCTAATGGCTCTGTTGCAGTCGCTGTGTCTGCAGCTACACTCCTCCACGTGTAGGTAGGTGTAGGGCACCACATCTCCATTCAGACACCGTAGGTCCACCGTGCGGTTACTGGACCGGGACTCCTGGCAACAGGCACACGAGTGGTCCAGAGACGCAGCCATGGCAGAGTACCTGGAGGACGGGAGTGAAAAAGAGGTGTTCACAGAGATTCATAGATCATCTACTCCCCAAGAGACAAAGACACCTCAACAAATGACATGTTTCACAAAACACAAATACATTTAGGGGGTGTGTGTGTGTCCCAGACACAGATTAAACCGAGTCCTGGACTAAGAAGCATGTTCAATGGAGATTAATTGAAAATGATTTTCAGTCCATGACTAGACTTTTTAAACTGGATACTGAAACCCTCCCCGTGGTGTTATGGCTGTGATGAAGCTCCACTGGGTTGTGATATTAGCATTGTTTCCACACTCACTTGGTGAAGGTGTTGCAGGATCCCTCACAGTACGGCATCTCCACCTCCTCAACAGACTGGCAGCTCTTGTGGTTGATGAAACTCTTCATGGATCCTATCTTACAGGCCTTGTCCTTCTCCACACCTGGTATTGGAGGGAGACACACCGTTATACATGATCCGTCTGGAAAGACCATGAAAAAGAGCTGCACCTGTTTGAGTTCACTGACTACAAGGTGGCTCTCCATGTCAATCATTATCAATTAGGAATATCAGTGGTTTTATGATGCATGAACCTGATCATATTCCAATCCTGATATAAAATTGTTAACAGCTTTGATTATTTCACTTTCATACTTACAAATTCTACAGCAGCCGTTGGCAGCGGTCTGAATTGAACCCTGTGGAGAAAAAAGTTTCAACGTTTTCTTTACATAATACATTTCATATTAGGATGAGAGAAGTAATTTTTCTGTCAAATGAAAACTGGTATATTGTGTGTACTGTACTGTGGATCTGATGAAAATGATTGTGGATCGAAACATTATCAATAAGGTTGGTAATCGAGAGCATATGCAGTCAGCAGTTCTTTCTGTTCTTGTTGTGTTGAGTACAGTACTCACAGGCTGGCCTATCTGTTATTGTTATGTTGAGTACTGTACTCACAGGCTGGCCTTTCTGTTCTTATAATGTTGAGTACTGTACTCACAGGCTGGCCTTTCTGTTCTTGTTATGTTGAGAAATGTACTCACAGGCTGGCCTTTCTGTTCTTGTTACGTTGTGTCCTGTACTCACAGGCTGGCCTATCTGTTCTTGTTGTGTTGAGTACCGTACTCACAGGCTGGCAGTTGGCCTGCTGGAAGGGTGGGCAATGGATGTTGGAGCTCTGGGTCAGATAACTATCACCGTTTTTCACGCAGCTGTACTGCTGACACTTGTCACCAGGAGCAGACCACGTATCTCCATGCTGGACACACACACACACACACACACACACACACACACACACACACACACACACACACACACACACACACACACACACACACACACACACACACACACACACACACACACACACACACACACACACACACACACACACACACACACACATTGACATTAAATGTTTGTCATTTGGCAGACGCTCTTATCAAAACGTTTTTACATTCGTGCATTTGTCTTAAGATCGCTAAGTGAGACAGCAACATACAACACTCGTAGGGGTGGGGCGGATTGGGACTTATTTAACACGCTCTTAAAGAGGTAGGGTGTCAGTGGTTTTCGGGAGATGGGCAGGCACTCCTGCTGTCCTCATATTATGGGGAAGCTTGTTCCACACACACACACACACACACACACACACACACACACACACACACACACACACACACACACACACACACACACACACACACACACACACACACACACACACACACACACACACACACACACACACACAGCCGCACAATCAATATAGACATTTATCAGAGACTTACTTACTACTTCTTAGTTAATCTGTGACAGTTAAACGGACAGAAACGGTACCTACCTTCAACAACTGCTTGGTCCCATTGATCTGGAGGACACAGTGGGTCTGAACACATTTCCCACAGCAGTCATCTGAGGAGTAGCCCGGCTCCTGGTACTCATATCCCTGCAGGAGAAGAGGAACACATGAGTGACCTGCTGCAACACCTAAAACAGAATGATGAGGACGATAACACACGTTATTAAAGTGTGAGTACAACCGATTGCCTTCCCAGTAAACTCTACAGAATAGAAGAACTGAAGAACAGATGTCTCACCACCAATTGAGAATTATTTTAAAAGCAGGGACGAGGCTTAATCTGTGGGCAGTTACTTACTGAATCTGGGTCTAGGAAACCAGCTGACTCCAGTATAAAAACTTGTTGACTGAATACATTTAAGCTACTCAATGGTATTTCAACTTTTGGTAAATAATTCAAATGTGAGCAGACACGGCAGCTATACCAGTTGTTACCTTTTCACAATCTTCGTCACATTGCATGAATCCACAGTCAATTTGGTAATGGCCAGACTTGGGGTCCACTTTGTTGGTGCAGGTGCACTCCTGGCACTCTGATCCCGGTACTTTAGAATTGGGCTAGAAGAACAAGTAACTCATTACATTACACATTACTTCAGGGGAACCAGGATACCCACTGTCTCTAACAGAGGGGAACCAGGATACCCACTGTCTCTAACACAGGGGAACCAGGATACCCACTGTCTCTAACACAGGGGAACCAGGATACCCACTGTCTCTACCACAGGGGAACCAGGATACCCACTGTCTCTAACACAGGGGAACCAGGATACCCACTGTCTCTAACACAGGGGAACCAGGATACCCACTGTCTCTGACACAGGGGAACCAGGATACCCACTGTCTCTGACACAGGGGAACCAGGATACCCACTGTCTCTGACACAGGGGAACCAGGAGACCCACTGTCTCTGACAGAGTGGAACCAGGATACCCACTGTCTCTAACACAGGGGAACCAGGATACCCACTGTCTCCGACACAGGGGAACCAGGATACCCACTGTCTCTGACAGAGTGGAACCAGGATACCCACTGTCTCTGACACAGGGGAACCAGGAGACCCACTGTCTCTGACACAGGGGAACCAGGATACCCACTGTCTCTAACACAGGGGAACCAGGATACCCACTGTCTCTGACACAGGGGAACCAGGAGACCCACTGTCTCTAACACAGGGGAACCAGGATACCCACTCTCTCTGACACAGGGGAACCAGGATACCCACTGTCTCTAACACAGGGGAACCAGGATACCCACTGTCTCTGACACAGGGGAACTAGGATACCCACTGTCTCTAACATAGGGGAACCAGGATACCCACTGTCTCTGACACAAGGGAACCAGGAGACCCACTCTCTCCGACACTATTTGACATGAACCCATATAGCGTATGAGACGTACTGTACACATACTGCAATATATTAAAACAAGTAAAAACCAACAGTGTTTATTTATGTAATGAACATTTCAGATGAGAGAGCAGAATAGTTTGTCATTACCAGGTATTCAACGCCTTTGTGAAGACAAACTCTTTTAGGCTCTGAAAGAGACAAGAGACACAAACAACCAATTGAGAGAGAGACACAGACAACCAATCCATGGGACTGTCTAAAAGAACTGGTATTATCTCAGAAATACAAACACAGGAATACTAGACAGTATAGATATAGTTAAAGAGACCATACCACATGTAGATAGTCTAGATCTAGGTAAAGAGACCATACCACATGTAGATAGTGTAGATAATCTAGATAGTATAGATCTAGGTAAAGAGACCATACCACATGTAGATAGTGTAGATAATCTAGATAGTATAGATCTAGTTAAAGAGACCATACCACATGTAGATAGTGTAGATTATCTAGATAGTATAGATCTAGGTAAAGAGACAATGAAACAATGAAACATGGTGAAGCCCCAAAATTGCCCTCGCTAGAAGCATGTGCTTCAGACATAAGGAAGTGGATGGCAGCAAACTTTCTACTTTTAAACTCGGATAAAACAGAGATGCTTGTTCTAGGTCCCAAGAAACAAAGAGATCTTCTGTTGAATCTGACAATTAATCTTAATGGTTGTACAGTCATCTCAAATAAAACTGTGAAGGACCTCGGCGTTACTCTGGACCCTGATCTCTCTTTTGAAGAACATATCAAGACCATTTCAAGGACAGCTTTTTTCCATCTACGTAACATTGCAAAAATCAGAAACTTTCTGTCCAAAAATGATGCAGAAAAATTAATCCATGCTTTTGTCGCTTCTAGGTTGGACTACTGCAATGCTCTACTTTCCGGCTACCCGGATAAAGCACTAAATAAACTTCAGTTAGTGCTAAATACGGCTGCTAGAATCCTGACTAGAACCAAAAAATTTGATCATATTACTCCAGTGCTAGCCTCCCTACACTGGCTTCCTGTCAAAGCAAGGGCTGATTTCAAGGTTTTACTGCTAACCTACAAAGCATTGCATGGGCTTGCTCCTACCTATCTCTCTGATTTGGTCCTGCCGTACATACCTACACGTACGCTACGGTCACAAGACGCAGGCCTCCTAATTGTCCCTAGAATTTCTAAGCAAACAGCTGGAGGCAGGGCTTTCTCCTATAGAGCTCCATTTTTATGGAACGGTCTGCCTACCCATGTCAGAGACGCAAACTCGGTCTCAACCTTTAAGTCTTTACTGAAGACTCATCTCTTCAGTGGGTCATATGATTGAGTGTAGTCTGGCCCAGGAGTGGGAAGGTGAACGGAAAGGCTCTGGAGCAACGAACCACCCTTGCTGTCTCTGCCTGGCCGGTTCCCCTCTTTCCACTGGGATTCTCTGCCTCTAACCCTGTTACAGGGGCTGAGTCACTGGCTTGCTGGGGCTCTCTCATGCCGTCCCTGGAGGGGGTGCGTCACCTGAGTGGGTTGATTCACTGATGTGGTCATCAGGTCAACCCTGTCTGGGTTGGCGCCCCTTGGGTTGTGCCGTGGCGGAGATCTTTGCGGGCTATACTCAGCTTTGTCTCAGGATGGTAAGTTGGTGGTTGAAGATATCCCTCCAGTGGTGTGGGGGCTGTGCTTTGGCAAAGTGGGTGGGGTTATATCCTTCCTGTTTGGCCCTGTCCGGGGTGTCCTCGGGTGGGGCCACAGTGTCTCCTGACCCCTCCTGTCTCAGCCTCCAGTATTTATGCTGCAGTAGTTTATGTGTCGGGGGCTGGGGTCAGTTTGTTATATCTGGAGTACTTCTCCTGTCCAATTCGGTGTCCTGTGTGAATCTAAGTGTGCGTTCTCTAATTCTCTCCTTCTCTCTCTCGGAGGACCTGAGCCCTAGGACCATGCCCCAGGACTACCTGACATGATGACTCCTTGCTGTCCCCAGTCCACCTGGCCGTGCTGCTGCTCCAGTTTCAACTGACCTGAGCCCTAGGACCATGCCCCAGGACTACTTGACATGATGACTCCTTGCTGTCCCCAGTCCACCTGGCCGTGCTGCTGCTCCAGTTTCAACTGTTCTGCCTTATTATTATTCGACCATGCTGGTCATTTATGAACATTTGAACATCTTGGCCATGTTCTGTTATAATCTCTACCCGGCACAGCCAGAAGAGGACTGGCCACCCCACATAGCCTGGTTCCTCTCTAGGTTTCTTCCTAGGTTTTGGCTTTTCTAGGGAGTTTTTCCTAGCCACCGTGCTTCTACACCTGCATTGCTTGCTGTTTGGGGTTTTAGGCTGGGTTTCTGTACAGCACTTTGAGATATCAGCTGATGTACGAAGGGCTATATAAATAAATTTGATTTGATTTGATTTGACCATACCACATGTAGATAGTGTAGATAGTCTAGATAGTATAGATCTAGGTAAAGAGACCATACCACCTGTAGATAGTGTAGATAGTCTAGATAGTATAGATCTAGGTAAAGAGACCATACCACATGTAGATAGTGTAGATAGTCTAGATAGTATAGATCTAGGTAAAGAGACCATACCACATGTAGATAGTGTAGATAGTCTAGATAGTATAGATCTAGGTAAAGAGACCATACCACATGTAGATAGTGTAGATAGTGTAGATAGTATAGATCTAGGTAAAGAGACCATACCACATGTGTGCTCTGGACAGCATTTCCCCTCAGGGACTGAAACCACTGGCATGAACCCAATAGGACAGTTCATGTCGGTAGTTGGGCAAGTGCTGCTGTCACAACCTAGGAGGGGAAACAATAGCAGAGTATGGACATGATAATATGAGCTGATTCATGTCTTCACTATGTGTGTGTTTTCAACACGACTGAGCTGAGCCCAGCTGTACGGCACTGGCCTGGTTACACATCAACCCTAGATCCTGGACCCGTGCTGGAAAGGACCATGTGAAAAGAACATATCCAAGCCAGCACAGTACGGTTCAGGTCGGCACAATACTGTTGAAATAGATCTGAGTATAATATGGAAGGTGAAAAAGTGTTGTGAGATCCTTACGGCAGGCGAGGTTGGAGCAGCATGGATCGGATGGATCGGTTTGGTTGACATATACAAAGCCTGGTCCAGTGCATATCTCTACTGGTGGTTTGGAGCAGACCTTGGGTTTACAGGTCACAGTCTTGGTGGACTCCAAACAAACGCAATCCTGGCACTTGTACTCAAACCTCTCGTTGAACTGTGATGAGATACAACAAGAAGGGAGTGTGGTTCTATCAATGGGTTTGGTCAAGTGTAGTGCACTAAATAGGACATAGGGGCTAAATATAGGGCATAAGGGGGCCATTTGGCATTCAGACAATGTGGATAATACTGTGTGGACGCTGTAAGTAGGTCCTCATATAAACCTCTGGCATCATCCATGACAGAGCCAGTGGACTAGATAACAGTCCATATTAATTAGTCAAATAAAATAAGGATGAATGAAAACCAAAAGGCCTAACTTACCTCTCGCGGAACTCCTTCGGGGTCAATGCATCCTTCAGAAACACAAACACCACCATTTAGTAGAACATTCATAGACCTGAAACATCCTTGGAAAGGTTAAGTCCTAACCATCTTCTCTGTGTCGTCAACATGAAATGGACCAATGGCAGTAGCTGGGAACACTCACCACACTTATCAACACAGATCCCTGAGTCCTTGTTGAAGAGTTTCATCCCATCAGGACAGAAGCAGCCTTCTGTGGTGAAGTTCATCCTAGACTCGTCTGGACTGTAGAACACAACATTACAGTGACAACTCCTATTTCCTCTGTACAGCAACTCTATATTTAACTGTAGGTAGGTATTTTCTCTTTGTCTTATTTGACAGTTGTCTACCTCAGTTAACATAAAACATGAAAGCAAGGATGTTTTTGCGCTAGCCAATCTCTAATTAGAAACCTACTTGTCATCACAGGTTGGCTGTTCTGCAGGACCGCAGGGCTTGTAGACTTTGTCAGCTGGACAGTCGCTGGCTGTTGAAGAAAGATACAACTCAGTCTATAGTGACACCCAAACCCCCTGTCTCAGTCTCCAGTATATATACTGCAATAGTCTACGTGCCGGGGGGCTAGGTTCAGACTGTCCTATCTGGCATAATTCTCCTGTCATCTCTGGTGTCCTGTGTGATTCCTAAGTATGCTACCCCTAATTCTTCTCTCTTTTCTCCCTTCACAGAGGACCTGAGTCCAAGGACCATGCCTCAGGACTACCTGGCCTGACGACTCCTGGCTGTGCCTGTCCCCAGTCAACCTGGACATAATGCTGATCCAATTTCTGCTGTTGTGACTGCAGCTATGGAACCCTGTCCTGTTCAATGGATGTGCTTGTCCCGGACCTGCTGTTGTGACTCCCTCTCTCTCTCTCTCTCTCTCTCCCTCTCTCTCTCTCTCTCTCTCTCTCTCTCTCTCTCCCTCTCTCTCTCTCTACCGAACCTGCTGCTGAACGATCTGGCTTTAATTGCCATGTACTGTTATAATCTCCACCCAGCACAGCCAGAAGAGGACTGGCCACCCCTCAGATTCTGGTTTCTTCCCAGGTTCTTCCTAGTTTGTCCAAGCCACCGTGCTTCTACATCTGTATTGCTTGCTGTTTGGGGTTTTAGGCTGGGTTTCTGTACAAGCACTTTGTGACATCTGCTGATGTAAAAAGTGTTATCACAATGGAAAAATGTTCTGACTACAGTAATTATTTACAATCAGTTGATTGTAGGACTGAAGCCCGATACTATATTACACATTACAAAGGGGAACCAGACAAGGATGTCCACTATCTCCATCATTTATCACTTCAAATACAAAAATGCACTAATCTAATATTTATAAATAGAAACCCCCTCCTCTATTGTGTTAGTATAGTATTGTTCCTGGTCTGATCTACAACACACACTAAGTTGTGTTAGTATAGTATTGTTCCTGGTCTCATCTACACAGTTCCTTGATCCTGGTCTTCTACACAGTACTTCATATCTCTTCAATGGTGGACATATTTATCTATCCTTATGAGGTGAGTCTTATTTAACATGGTGAGTCTGGATGTTTTCAACGAGTACAGTAAGCCTACCACAGAACTCGGTGTGGTTTCTCCAGTAGATGCATACTCCAAACTGGGCACAGGCAGCAGCGTATGTCTGCAGACTGGTGCACTCCACCGCTGGGTTGGACACGTGGCAGCTGTCATAGACACAGCCCTTGTAGAAGTTGTCAGGTGAGACAAATGGATGACAGGCTGCAAAAATGCTGTGGATTGAAAACCAGAGAAGAAAGAATATGAGAAACAGACCTTCCAAATACACTGTAAGATTCATTTTGGTTTCTGTCAGACACCAATGGACCTGTCCTTCAGGAGATCACAGTGCCTTTAGGGAGGTGGACCTGTCCTTCAGGAGATCACAGTGCCTTTAGGGAGGTTTACCTGTCCTTCAGGAGATCACAGTGCCTTTAGGGAGGTTGACCTGCCCTTCAGGAGATCACAGTGCCTTTAGGGAGGTTGACCTGCCCTTCAGGAGATCACAGTGCCTTTAGGGAGGTTGACCTGCCCTTCAGGAGATCACAGTGCCTTTAGGGAGGTTTACCTGCCCTTCAGGAGATCACAGTGCCTTTAGGGAGGTTTACCTGCCCTTCAGGAGATCACAGTGCCTTTAGGGAGGTTTACCTGTCCTTCAGGAGATCACAGTGCCTTTAGGGAGGTTTACCTGTCCTTCAGAAGATCACAGACAGAGGAGTCTGGCTTGCATGGCTTCTGTGTGGGTTCAGGGAGAGGAGAGTTGGTGGGGATTCCAGGTGGCACATGGCAGTCAGGCTGGTAGAGGTCCTTGGCTGGCCAGTAGTCTGCCATCACAGCACAGTTCTCCACCAGCTGACCTCCAGGCAACATGCAGTCATCAGCCTGGTTGTTGCTACATGTTCCTGGAAGAGATGCATACAGTTCAGGTTCAAGTCATTTATTTTACCATTTGCAGCTATTAAAAGTAATACATACATTGGACATCTTTGTTGGAGCTCTCTCACAATTAGTACAGCACATACAGTAAAAATATCAGACACAGACATCAGACAGGAAAGCCCAAACCATTGTTTGCTAGCCTGGTCCCTGATCAGTTTGTGTTGTCTTGCCAAACCCTATGGTTCGATATCTGACAAACATAGGGTTTTGGTAAAAAGAACCCAAACAGATCTGGGACCAGGCTAGTTTTTCACCTCCAACCTTGGATAAATGATTTCCATCAATTCAAAGACTTCTCCATTAGGCCTTCTCACACCATGCTCAGAATACCAAATGACCGCTCTCTGTTTAAGTTCAGTGATTCACAATCATTTCTCAGCTCTTATTTTTAAATGCCCAAGATACATAGTTTAAGGACAACAAATGAATGAAACTAAGTCCTTACCACAATGACCCTGTGTATTGTTGCCAAAGTGTTGCCAAGGAAGGTTGACGCTGAAGCCAGTGACTCCAAAGGTAACTACCACCTGGAGGTGTGCTATCTCCAAGACCATGTTGATACCAGAGTTCATCACCTTCACACCGTGTCGCGTGAAGGGTAGTCTCAGGGAGACTCCATCAATAAGAGCCTGAAAGACAGATGGCAGGAGAGAGGGATGAAAGACAGATGGCAGGGAGAGAGGGATGAAAGACAGATGGCAGGGAGAGAGGGATGAAAGACAGATGGCAGGGAGAGATGGATGAAAGACAGATGGCAGGGAGAGAGGATGAAAGACAGATGGCAGGGAGAGAGGGATGAAAGAGATGGCAGGGAGAGAGGGATGAAAGACAGATGGCAGGGAGAGAGGGATGAAAGACAGATGGCAGGGAGAGAGGGATGAAAGACAGATGGCAGGGAGAGAGGGATGAAAGACAGATGGCAGGGAGAGAGGGATGAAAGAGAGATGGACGAAAGGGGGGGATAGAAAAGGATAGGAAAAAGGGATGGAAGAGAGAGATCAATCTTCAGGATCTCTTAAAGAAAGGCAAGGTGACCGCAATACTTACTAATATCATGACATTACAGGTTGAAATAAGTTGATGGAGAACATCAAATTCATATGTTGTATCAATGAAAGCTACGGATGTTGAGAACTAATGCACAATTCAGTTCAGAGAATGAAATAGTGGAAGAGAATTGTCTTTCATTTTCACATAAATCATTTTTCAGTCCTTTAGGCCCCAAATCCAGCCATTCAACATATATATGGCCTATTGCTTATATTGATTTCTGAGCCAGTTTATCCACTTAAGTTACCTCCAACTGAGCAGCTCCAATGAGGTTGTGATTCTTCAGTGTTATAACTGTTGAGCTGTAGGACACGATGATGGATCGAGGACAAGACACGTCCTCGGTGGGATCACAGTTGACGTTGTCGATGTAGATCTTGAAGTGGTGACGCGGCAACATCTCCTCCATCAGCACATAGGTACAGTTCCCTTGGAAACTGTAGAAGAGCCCGTCGAAGGTGATGTAAATGGGGGTCTCCCCAACCCTCACAGACGCCTGTCATGAAAATAAACACCGTTATGAAGCAGACAGACATTACGATCCTCTGTCAAATGATTTTTTTTAAATGTATGAAGTAATATTTATATTGAGTATTTATATTGAGTATTATTCCAAATGTTAGGGATAAGGACGTGTATGTTAATAGTTACAGAAACTGGACATGGCCATCTACCTTCCTGACCAGGTCAGAGGAGAAGAAGAAGCTTTCACAACTCACAGTCACACACGAATCGTTGGCAGCAGTAGAACTCATCCCATTGTAGCACTGGTTTCTTGCCATTGGTACATGTGATTGGCTCAGGCACTGGGCATTCATACGGAATTATCTCAATGGTGTTGTTTTCAATGCATCTGGCCAATGTGCAGTTGCAGAGCCAGAAAGTTTCATTTTGCTGATATTTTAGAGAGAAAAAGAAAATTGCACGTCATCAGAGAGCTTTCACAATTCACACAGGAATCATTTAATAAGTCTCTGAAAGGACTTTTCGACCTCGTTGACATCAAATGTTGGCTATGTGTTATCGACGTTAAGGGAGCCCAGTTGATTATGTGATGGTTATATTGAGGTACTTACCACTTGTCCCACTCAGGACAAGTGATTGGTGGAGGGGTTGGTGACCCAGTTGTGGTTGGTATTGAACTGACTTGATGTTCTGGTGTTATTGGAGGACCAGTGACAACCGATTCATGGGTTGTTGGTGATGTGGTTGTCATTGGAGTTGTGGCTTCTGTTGTAGTTGGTGGTTTGGGTGTTGTTGTAGGAGCTTTAGTGGTTGTGGTGTCTATGACAGGGGTGGTTGTGGTTGGTTTTTCAGTTGTCCTGGGGGTTGTGGTTGGTTTTCAGTTGTCCTGGGGGTTGTGGTTGATTCTTCTGTTGTCGCTGGGGTTGTGGTTGGTTCTTCTGTTGTCGTTGGGGTTGTGGTTGGTTTTTCAGTTGTCCTGGGGGTTGTGGTTGATTCTTCTGTTGTCGTTGGGGTTGTGGTTGAGTTATGGCTTCCGCTTAGTTGGTGGTATAGGTGTGGTTGTTGTTGGTGGTAATGGTGTGGTAGTTGTTGGTGGTAGTGTTGTTGTTGGTGGTGGTGTGGTTGTTGGTGGTGTTGTTGTTGGTGGTGGTGGTGGTGTGGTTGATGTTGTAGTTGGTGGTGTTGTTTGGTGTGGTTGTTGTTGTTGGTGGTACGGGTGTTGTTGTTGTTGGTGGTTGTGGTATTGGTGTGTTGTTGTTGGTGGTGGTGTTGGTATTGGTGTTGTTGTTGGTGGTGTTGTTGTTGCTGTGGTAGTTGTTGGTGGTAATGGTGTTGTTGTTGTTGGTGGTGGTATTGGTGTTGTTGTTGTTGGTGGTACTGGTTTGTTGTTGTTGTTGGTGGTGTGGTTGTTGTTGTTGGTGGTACTGGTGTTGTTGTTGGTGTGGTTGTTGTTGTTGGTGGTACTGGTGTTGTTGTTGGGTGGTTGTGGTATTGGTGTGGTTGTTGTTGGTGGTGTTGGTGTTGTTGGTGTTGGTGGTGTGTTGTTGTTGGTGTTGTTGATGGTGTTGGTGTTGGTAGGTTGGTTGCTGTGGTAATGGTGGTTGTTGTTGTTGGTGTTGTTGTTGTTGGTGGTGTTGTGTTGCTGTGGTAGTGGTGGTAATGGTGTTGTTGTTTTTGTTGGTGTATGGTATTGGTGTTGTTGTTGTTGGTGGTACTGGTGTTGGTTGTTGGTGGTGGTGTGGTTGGTGTTGGTGGTACTGGTGTTGTTGTTGGTGTGGTTGTTGTTGTTGGTGGTACTGGTGTTGTTGTTGTCGGGTGGTTGTGGTATTGGTGTGGTTGTTGTTGGTGGTGTTGGTGTTGTTGGTGTTGGCATTGGTGTGGTTGTTGTTGGTGTTGTTGATGGTGTTGGTGTTGGTATTGGTGTGGTTGTTGTTGGTGGTATTGGTGTGGTTGCTGTTGGTGGTATTGGTGTTGTTGTTGGTGTTGTTGTTGTTGGTGTTGTTGTTGATGGTATTGGTGTTGTTGTTGTTGTTGTTGGTGGTGTTGGTGTTGTTGTTGGTCGTATTTCTGTTGTTGTTGTTGGTATTGGTGTGGTTGTTTCGGGTGGTATTGGTGTGGTTGTTGTTGGTGGTATTGGTGTGGTTGTTGTTGGTGTTGTTGTTGGTGGTATTGGTGTTGTTGTTGTTGTTGGTATTGGTGTTGTTGATGGTGTTGGTGGTATTGGTGTTGTTGTTGGTGTGTTTGTTGGTGTTGGTGGTACTGGTGTTGTTGTTGCTGGTGGATGTAGTATTGGTGTTGTTGTTGGTGGTACTGGTGCTGCTGCTTGTGTTGGTGTGGTTGTTGTTGTTGGTGGACTGGTGGTGTTGGTGTTGTTGTTGGTGGTTGTGGTATTGGTTGTTGTTGGTGGTGGTGTTGGTATTGGTGTTGTTGTTGGTGGTGGTGTTGTTGGTGTTGGCATTGGTGTGGTTGTTGTTGTTGTTGGTGGTGGTGCTGGTGTTGTTGATGGTGTTGGTGGTGTTGTTGGTGGTGGTATTGCGTGGTTGTTGTTGCTGTTGTTGTTGTTGGTGTTGTTGTTGATGGTATTGGTGTTGTTGTTGTTGTTGGTGGTGGTGTTGGTGTTGTTGTTGGTGGTATTGCTGTTGTTGTTGGTATTGGTGTGGTTGTTTCGGGTGGTATTGGTGGTTGTTGTTGGTGGTATTGGTGTGGTTGTTGTTGGTGTTGTTGTTGGTGGTATTGGTGTTGTTGTTGGTATTGGTGTTGTTGATGGTGTTGGTGGTATTGGTGTTGTTGTCGTTGGTGGTATTGGTGTGGTGTGGTTGTTGTTGATGGTGTTGGTGGTGGTGGTGGTGCTGTTGTTGTTGGTGGTGGTATTGGTGTGGTTGTTTCGGTGGTATTGGTGTGGTTGTTGTTGGTGGTATTGGTGTTGTTGTTGTTGTTGGTATTGGTGTTGTTGATGGTGTCGGTGGTATTGGTGTTGTTGTTGTTGGTGGAATTGGTGTGGTTGTTGGTGGTGTTGTTGTTGGTGGTGTTGTTGTTGTTGATATTGGTGTTGTTGATGGTGTTGGAGGTATTGGTGTGGTTGTTGTTGGTGGAACTGGAGCTGTTGTTGTTGGTGTTGCTGGTGTGGTTGTTGGTGGTGTTGTTGTTGTAGGTGTTGTTGTCGTTGTTGGTATTGGTGTTGTTGTTGTTGTTGGTATTGCTGTCGCTAGTTGGTTGTATTGGTGTGGTTGCTGCTGGTGGTTTTGGTGTGGTAGTTGTTGGTGGTGAAGGTGCTGTTGTTGTTGTTGTTAGTGTTGTTGTTG
>NW_027007844.1:0-1244 GCF_036934945.1 Oncorhynchus masou masou | reverse complement strand
CATTTAATTGGTACTGTAATGAGTAGGTGTGTCCAATCATTTAATTGGTACTGTAATGAGTAGGTGTGTTCAATCATTTAATTGGTACTGTAATGAGTAGGTGTGTTCAATCATTTAATTGGTACTGTAATGAGTAGGTGTGTCCAATCTTTTAATTGGTACTGTAATGAGTAGGTGTGTTCAATCTTTTAATTGGTACTGTAATGAGTAGGTGTGTCCAATCTTTTAATTGGTACTGTAATGAGTAGGTGTGTCCAATCTTTTAATTGGTACTGTAATGAGTAGGTGTGTCCAATCATTTAATTGGTACTGTAATGAGTAGGTGTGTCCAATCTTTTAATTGGTACTGTAATGAGTAGGTGTGTCCAATCTTTTAATTGGTACTGTAATGAGTAGGTGTGTCCAATCCTTTAATTGGTACTGTAATGAGTAGGTGTGTCCAATCATTTAATTGGTACTGTAATGAGTAGGTGTGTCCAATCATTTAATTGGTACTGTAATGAGTAGGTGTGTCCAATCTTTTAATTGGTACTGTAATGAGTAGGTGTGTCCAATCATTTAATTGGTATTGTAATGAGTAGGTGTGTCCAATCTTTTAATTGGTACTGTAATGAGTAGGTGTGTTCAATCATTTAATTGGTACTGTAATGAGTAGGTGTGTTCAATCATTTAATTGGTACTGTAATGAGTAGGTGTGTCCAATCATTTAATTGGTACTGTAATGAGTAGGTGTGTCCAATCATTTAATTGGTACTGTAATGAGTAGGTGTGTTCAATCATTTAATTGGTACTGTAATGAGTAGGTGTGTCCAATCATTTAATTGGTACTGTAATGAGTAGGTGTGTCCAATCATTTAATTGGTACTGTAATGAGTAGGTGTGTTCAATCATTTAATTGGTACTGTAATGAGTAGGTGTGTCCAATCATTTAATTGGTACTGTAATGAGTAGGTGTGTCCAATCTTTTAATTGGTACTGTAATGAGTAGGTGTGTTCAATCATTTAATTGGTACTGTAATGAGTAGGTGTGTCCAATCTTTTAATTGGTACTGTAATGAGTAGGTGTGTCCAATCTTTTAATTGGTACTGTAATGAGTAGGTGTGTTCAATCATTTAATTGGTACTGTAATGAGTAGGTGTGTCCAATCTTTTAATTGGTACTGTAATGAGTAGGTGTGTTCAATCATTTAATTGGTACTGTAATGAGTAGGTGTGTCCAATCTTTTAATTGGTACTGTAATGAG
>NW_027007843.1:0-1246 GCF_036934945.1 Oncorhynchus masou masou | reverse complement strand
AGGGCCTAGACCTTTATATTATAGTCAAGAGACAGGGCCGAGACCTTTATATTATAGTCAAGGGACAGGGCCTAGACCTTTATATTATAGTCAAGGGACAGGGCCTAGACCTTTATATTATAGTCAAGGGACAGGGCCTAGACCTTTATATTATAGTCAAGAGACAGGGCCTAGACCTTTATATTATAGTCAAGGGACAGGGCCTAGACCTTTATATTATAGTCAAGAGACAGGGCCTAGACCTTTATATTATAGTCAAGAGACAGGGCCTAGACCTTTATATTATAGTCAAGAGACAGGGCCTAGACCTTTATATTATAGTCAAGAGACAGGGCCTAGACCTTTATATTATAGTCAAGAGACAGGGCCTAGACCTTTATATTATAGTCAAGAGACAGGGCCTAGACCTTTATATTATAGTCAAGAGACAGGGCCTAGACCTTTATATTATAGTCAAGGGACAGGGCCTAGACCTTTATATTATAGTCAAGGGACAGGGCCTAGACCTTTATATTATAGTCAAGGGACAGGGCCTAGACCTTTATATTATAGTCAAGAGACAGGGCCTAGACCTTTATATTACAGTCAAGAGACAGGGCCTAGACCTTTATATTATAGTCAAGGGACAGGGCCTAGACCTTTATATTATAGTCAAGAGACAGGGCCTAGACCTTTATATTATAGTCAAGAGACAGGGCCTAGACCTTTATATTATAGTCAAGAGACAGGGCCTAGACCTTTATATTATAGTCAAGAGACAGGGCCTAGACCTTTATATTATAGTCAAGGGACAGGGCCTAGACCTTTATATTATAGTCAAGGGACAGGGCCTAGACCTTTATATTATAGTCAAGGGCCTAGACCTTTATATTACAGTCAAGGGACAGGGCCTAGACCTTTATATTATAGTCAAGGGACAGGGCCTAGACCTTTATATTATAGTCAAGAGACAGGGCCTAGACCTTTATATTACAGTCAAGAGACAGGGCCTAGACCTTTACATTATAGTCAAGAGACAGGGCCTAGACCTTTATATTATAGTCAAGAGACAGGGCCTAGACCTTTATATTATAGTCAAGGGACAGGGCCTAGACCTTTATATTATAGTCAAGGGACAGGGCCTAGACCTTTATATTATAGTCAAGGGCCTAGACCTTTATATTACAGTCAAGGGACAGGGCCTAGACCTTTATATTATAGTCAAGGGACAGGGCCTAGACCTTTATATTATAGTCAAGAGACAGGG
>NW_027007842.1:0-1247 GCF_036934945.1 Oncorhynchus masou masou | reverse complement strand
TCAACTTCATCTTCATCCTCCTCCCTCTCTCTCTCACCTGCCGAGTGGTGCAGACGGGGGTAAAGGCGTTGGTTCCACAGGTAAAGATCCGCCTCCCGGTGATGAGCAGGACCCGGATGTAGTTCTGACATTCATCCTGCGGGGACGGGAACCCGGGAGGTCAAAGACGCCATAACACCACCATACAATATGGTCTATTCATTTCTTCCTGTACAAGGTTCTAGTACACTTCATTGAAGCTATCTAAATATCTCTGGTGAGGGCAGCCCCTTTAATGTAGAATTCTACCAGTCGTCTGTCTTTATCTAAATATCTCTGGTGAGGGCAGCCGCTTTAATGTAGAATTCTACCAGTCGTCTGTCTTTATCTAAATATCTCTGGTGAGGGCAGCCCCTTTAATGTAGAATTCTACCAGTCGTCTGTCTTTATCTAAATATCTCTGGTGAGGGCAGCCCCTTTAATGTAGAATTCTACCAGTCGTCTGTCTTTATCTAAATATCTCTGGTGAGGGCAGCCGCTTTAATCTAGAATTTCTACCAGTCGCCTGTCTTTATCTAAATATCTCTGGTGAGGGCAGCCCCTTTAATGTAGAATTCTACCAGCCGCCTGTCTTTATCTAAATATGCTCTGGTGAGGGCAGCGCTTAATGTAGAATTCTACCAGTCATCTGTCTTTCTCTATCTAAATATCTCTGCAGGGCACCTTTAATGTAGAATTCTACCAGTCGTCTGTCTTCATCTATCTAAATATCTCTGGTGAGGGCAGCCCCTTTAATGTAGAATTCTACCAGTCGTCTGTCTCTCTATCTAAATATCTCTGGTGAGGGCAGCCGCTTTAATGTAGAATTCTACCAGTCGTCTGTCTTTATCTAAATATCTCTGGTGAGGGCAGCCCGCTTTAATGTAGAATTCTACCAGTCGTCTGTCTTCCTCATCTAAATATCTCTGGTGAGGGCAGCCGCTTTAATGTAGAATTCTACCAGTCGTCTGTCTTTATCTAAATATCTCTGGTGAGGGCAGCCGCTTTAATGTAGAATTCTACCAGTCGTCTGTCTTTATCTAAATATCTCTGGTGAGGGCAGCCCCTTTAATGTAGAATTCTACCAGTCGTCTGTCTTCCTCTATCTAAATATCTCTGGTGAGGGCAGCCGCCTTTAATGTAGAATTCTACCAGTCGTCTGTCTTCTATCTAAATATCTCTGGTGAGGGCAGCCCCTTTAATGTAGAATTCTACCAGTCGTCTGTCTT
>NW_027007840.1:0-1249 GCF_036934945.1 Oncorhynchus masou masou | reverse complement strand
AACCATGAGGAGGGGATACTATATAATGTTGTTGGGTCTGGAACCATGAGGAGGGGATACTATATAATGTTGTTGGGTCTGGAACCATGAGGAGGGGATACTATATAATGTTGTTGGGTCTGGAACCATGAGGAGGGGATACTATATAATGATGTTGGGTCTGGAACCATGAGGAGGGGATACTATATGATGTTGTTGGGTCTGGAACCATGAGGAGGGGATACTATATAATGATGTTGGGTCTGGAACCATGAGGAGGGGATACTATATAATGTTGTTGGGTCTGGAACCATGAGGAGGGGATACTATATAATGTTGTTGGGTCTGGAACCATGAGGAGGGGATACTATATACTGTTGTTGGGTCTGGAACCATGAGGAGGGGATACTATATGATGATGTTGGGTCTGTAACCATGAGGAGAGGATACTATATGATGTTGTTGGGTCTGGAACCATGAGGAGGGGATACTATACAATGTTGTTGGGTCTGGAACCATGAGGAGAGGATACTATATACTGTTGTTGGGTCTGGAACCATGAGGAGGGGATACTATATAATGATGTTGGGTCTGGAACCATTGGGAGGGGATACTATATAATGTTGTTGGGTCTGGAACCATGAGGAGGGGATACTATATGATGATGTTGGGTCTGGAACCATGAGGAGGGGATACTATATAATGTTGTTGGGTCTGGAACCATGAGGAGGGGATACTATATAATGATGTTGGGTCTGGAACCATTGGGAGGGGATACTATATAATGTTGTTGGGTCTGGAACCATGAGGAGGGGATACTATATGATGATGTTGGGTCTGGAACCATGAGGAGGGGATACTATATAATGTTGTTGGGTCTGGAACCATGAGGAGGGGATACTATATAATGTTGTTGGGTCTGGAACCATGAGGAGGGATACTATATAATGTTGTTGGGTCTGGAACCATGAGGAGGGGATACTATATAATGATGTTGGGTCTGGAACCATGAGGAGGGGATACTATATGATGATGTTGGGTCTGGAACCATGAGGAGGGGATACTATATGATGTTGTTGGGTCTGGAACCATGAGGAGGGATACTATATAATGTTGTTGGGTCTGGAACCATGAGGAGAGGATACTATATACATGATGTTGGGTCTGGAACCATGAGGAGGGATACTATATGATGATGTTGGGTCTGGAACCATGGAGGAGGGGATACTATATGATGATGTTGGGTCTGGAACCATGAGGAGAGGATACT
>NW_027007839.1:0-1249 GCF_036934945.1 Oncorhynchus masou masou | reverse complement strand
TAGGCAGATGTTGAGGATGAATAGGATATGGGTGGTAGTAATACTGATGATGATGATAAGGCAGATGTTGAGGATGAATAGGATATGGGTGGTAGTAATACTGATGATGATTAGGCAGATGTTGAGGATGAATAGGATATGGGTGGTAGTAATACTGATGATGATTAGGCAGATGTTGAGGATGAATAGGATATGGGTGGTAGTAATACTGATGATGATGATAAGGCAGATGTTGAGGATGAATAGGATATGGGTGGTAGTAATACTGATGATGATGATAAGGCAGATGTTGAGGATGAATAGGATATGGGTGGTAGTAATATTGATGATGATGATTAGGCAGATGTTGAGGATGAATAGGATATGGGTGGTAGTAATACTGATGATGATTAGGCAGATGTTGAGGATGAATAGGATATGAGTGGTAGTAATATTGATGATGATGATGTGATGATGATTAGGCAGATGTTGAGGATGAATAGGATATGGGTGGCAGTAATATTGATGATGATGGTGATGATGATAAGGCAGATGTTGAGGATGAATAGGATATGGGTGGTAGTAATATTGATGATGATGATGATGATAAGGCAGATGTTGAGGATGAATAGGATATGGGTGGCAGTAAAATTGATGATGATGAAAATTATGATGTCCGAACTATAATGCTGACTGATGAAGTTGAATCCAGTAGTTTTTCTATGTGTTTGTAAGATATGACCCCTGATCTCAGGGCAGAATATTACCTACTACTGCCCCTTGTGTGGGGCTATAGCTAAATTAACTTTTATATCTCTGTAAAAGCTATTGGTCACATTGTACATTACGTGGAAAGCTACATAAAGTATACAAAGACTACATCCGTTGTACGACGCATTTATTTAGTATTTATTGAGCTTGACCTACATATTTGCATATGCAATTAATCATCCAGTTTATCAGTAGATAATATGCTGAAATGTATATTTTATTAAACTTAGTAGGTCATGGATCAAAGGTTATTAAGTTCTTAATTTATGTTAATCATCTAAGTACCAACTGTCATGGGTAGTAATTATTTAAATAGACTTTAGATACAATATTTGCCTGTTTTTTATATGGTGGAAAAGCAGTAGAAAAGAAAATGTAACTGGAAAAAAAACATGTCCTGAACAGAAACCAACCAACTGACGTCCAGCCCATGTCTATGAACATTCTTATGAGTGTAGAGACAGATGGTCAATATGGAGTGGTGGGACAAGACTACAGT
>NW_027007838.1:0-1249 GCF_036934945.1 Oncorhynchus masou masou | reverse complement strand
ATGTGTTGCTGTGTTGTCATGCTGAAGATATAGGGGGTAGATGAATAAGAATGTCTCATGGTACATGATGTGTTGCTGTGTTGCCATGCTGAAGATATAGGGGTAGATGGATAGAATGTCTCTATGGTACATGATGTGTTGCTGTGTTGTCATGCTGAAGATATAGGGGGTAGATGAATAGAATGTCTCTATGGTACATGATGTGTTGCTGTGTTGCCATGCTGAAGATATAGGGGGTAGATGAATAGAATGTCTCTATGGTACATGATGTGTTGCTGTGTTGCCATGCTGAAGATATAGGGGGTAGATGAATAGAATGTCTCTATGGTACATGATGTGATGCTGCATATATCCTCACATATTGACCTGGTTATGGTATTTGAGGTGCATCCAAATGCTCCTTATATAGTGTGCTACCCCAAAAAGTGCACTATAAAGGCCAATAGTGGTATTTGGGGCGCTGCCTAAGTGTGTCTGAGTTCATCTGAGCATTGTTAGGTTGCTCCTTACTGTAGCTCACCACTCATAGGGTCAAATGGGGTACACTTGTGCAACTCTGATAAATATTAATGCGTCTTTTGAATTGAAATTCGAGTCTTTCCTCAACTACAGGATTAGTCTCAGTTCATCAGAGGATGCTGGGTTCTCCCCTTGCTTGCCAGCTATATGGGTGAATGAGGACTAATCCTAATACGGGATATGATTTAGCACCTAACTCAGATACTTGGATGAATGAGGACTAATCCTAATATGGGATATGATTTAGCACCTAACTCAGATACTTGGATGAATGAGGACTAATCCTAATACGGGATATGATTTAGCACCTAACTCAGATACTTGGATGAATGAGGACTAATCCTAATATGGGATATGATTTAGCACCTAACTCAGATACTTGGATGAATGAGGACTAATCCTAATATGGGATATGATTTAGCACCTAACTCAGATACTTGGATGAATGAGGACTAATCCTAATACGGGATATGATTTAGCACCTAACTCAGATACTTGGATGAATGAGGACTAATCCTAATATGGGATATGATTTAGCACCTAACTCAGATACTTGGATGAATGAGGACTAATCCTAATATGGGATATGATTTAGCACCTAACTCAGATACTTGGATGAATGAGGACTAATCCTAATACGGGATATGATTTAGCACCTAACTCAGATACTTGGATGAATGAGGACTAATCCTAATATGGGATATGATTTAGCACCTAACTCAGATACTTG
>NW_027007837.1:0-1251 GCF_036934945.1 Oncorhynchus masou masou | reverse complement strand
TACTGGTACCCCCTGTATATAGCCTCCACATTGACTTTGTACCGTTACCCCCTGTATATAACCTCCACATTGACTCTGTACCGTAACACCCTGTATATAGTCTCCACATTGACTCTGTACTGGTACCCCCTGTATATAGCCTCTACATTGACCCTGTACTGGTACCCCCTGTATATAGTCCCCACATTGACTCTGTACTGGTACCCCCTGTATATAGTCTCCACATTGACTCTATACCAGTACCCCCTGTATATAGTCTCCACATTGACTCTGTACTGGTACCCCCTGTATATAGCCACCACATTGACTCTGTACTGGTATCCCCTGTATATAGCCTCCACATTGACTCTGTACTGGTACCCCCTGTATATATTCTCCACATTGACTCTGTACCGTAATACCCTGTATATAGCCTCCACATTGACTCTGTACCGGTACCCCCTGTATATAGCCTCCCATTGACTCTGTACCGGTACCCCTGTACATAGCCTCCACATTGACTCTGTACTGGTACCCCCTGTATATAGCCTCCACATTGACTCTGTACTGGTACCCCCTGTATATAGCCTCCGCATTGACTCTGTACGTAACACCCTGTATATAGCCTCCACATTGACTCTGTACTGGTACCCCTGTATATAGCCTCCACATTGACTCTGTACTGGTACCCCCTGTATATAGTCTACATATTGACTCTGAAACGGTACCCCCTGTATATAGTCTCCACAATGACTCTGTACCGGTACCCCCTGTATATAGCCTCCACATTGACTCTGTACTGGTACCCCCTGTATATAGCCTCCACATTGACTCTGTACCGGTACCCCCTGTATATAGCCTCCACATTGACTCTGTACCGGTACCCCCTGTATATAGCCTCCACATTGACTCTGTACTGGTACCCCCTGTATATAGCCTCCACATTGACTCTGTACCGGTACCCCCTGTATATAGCCTCCACATTGACTCTGTACCGGTACCCCCTGTATATAGCCTCCACATTGACTCTGTACCGGTACCCCCTGTATATAGCCTCCACATTGACTTTGTACTGTTACCCCCTGTATATAGTATTCATATTGACTCTGTACCGGTACCCCCTGTATATAGTCTCCACATTGACTCTGTACCGGTACCCCATGTATATAGTCTCCACATTGACTCAGTACTGTAACACCATGTATATAGCCTCCACATTGACTCTGTACCGTAACACCCTGTATATAGCCTCCACATTGACTCTGTACCGGT
>NW_027007836.1:0-1252 GCF_036934945.1 Oncorhynchus masou masou | reverse complement strand
AGCAGCCAGAGCCGCCAGTCTGCATGGAGCAGCCAGAGCCGCCAGTCTGCATGGAGCAGCCAGAGCCGCCAGTCTGCATGGAGCAGCCAGAGCCGGCAGTCTGCATGGAGCAGCCAGAGCCGGCAGTCTGCATGGAGCAGCCAGAGCCGGCAGTCTGCATGGAGCAGCCAGAGCCGTCAGTCTGCCAGGATCCGCCAGACTCTTCCAGATCCGCCAGTCAGCCAGACTCTTCCAGATCCGCCAGTCAGCCAGGACTCTTCCAGATCCGCCAGTCAAATGACTCTTCCAGATCAAGCCAGTCCAGCCAGACTCTTCCAGATCCACCAGTCAGCCAGACTCTTCCAGATCCGCCAGTCAGCCAGACTCTTCCAGATCCGCCAGTCAGCAAGACTCTTCCAGATCCGCCAGTCAGCCAGACTCTTCCAGATCCGCCAGTCAGCCAGACTCTTCCAGATCCGCCAGACTCTTCCAGATCCGCCAGTCAGCCAGGATCTGCCAGAACCGCCAGTCAGCCAGATTCTTCCAGATCCGCCAGTCAGCCAGGATCTGCCAGAGCCTTCCTCCTCTCCTGTGCTGCCGGAGTCTCCCGCCTGTCCGGTGCTGCCGGAGTCAAAAAGAGCCCTCCTTCCCGAGCGTCCCTCTTGTCCCGAGCTGTCCCTCTGTCCAGTGGGGCTGCATAGTCGGGTCACCGTAGCAGGGGAGGCCAAGGAAGCGGACAAGGTGGCGGACAAAGACTATGGTGTAGTGGGGGCCACGTCCAGCACCAGAGCCGCCACCGCAGACAGATGCCCACCCAGACCCTCCCCAATAGGTTCAGATTTTGCAGCCGGAGTCCGCACCTTGGGGGGGGACTTTCACACGCTGAACATAGTTTTCTTTGTATGCTTTGTTTGGTCAGGGTGTGATCTGAGTGGGCATTCTATGTTGTGTGTCTACTTTGTCTGTTTCTGTGTTTGGCCTGGTATGGTTCTCAATCAGAGGCAGGTGTTGGTCATTGTCTCTGATTGGGAACCATATTTCGGTAGCCTGTTTGGTGTTGGGTTTTGTGGGTGATTGTCCTTTTGTCTGTCGTGTGCTAGTTTGCACCAGTATTAGGCTGTTTCGGTTTTCGTGTATTGTTTATTGTTTTTTCATATTGATTCGTGTTTACTTCAGTGTTATTAAACATGGATCTTAATAGACACGTCGCATTTTGGTCCGACTCTCTTTCACCTACAGAAAACCGTGACATCTATTTAACATTGTGCCGGGG
>NW_027007835.1:0-1252 GCF_036934945.1 Oncorhynchus masou masou | reverse complement strand
GAGGCTAATATCACTGCAGTACACGGTAGACCATCAGCCCACTAAACTGGGAGGTCAACCAGAGGTATGAACAGGCTAATATCACTGCAGTACACGGTAGACCATCAGCCCACTAAACTGGGAGGTCAACCAGAGGTATGAACAGGCTAATATCACTGCAGTACACGGTAGACCATCAGCCCACTAAACTGGGAGGTCAACCAGAGGTATGAACAGGCTAATATCACTGCAGTACACGGTAGACCATCAGCCCACTAAACTGGGAGGTCAACCAGAGGTATGAACAGGCTAATATCACTGCAGTACACGGTAGACCATCAGCCCACTAAACTGGGAGGTCAACCAGAGGTATGAACAGGCTAATATCACTGCAGTACACGGTAGACCATCAGCCCACTAAACTGGGAGGTCAACCAGAGGTATGAACAGGCTAATATCACTGCAGTACACGATAGACCATCAGCCCACTAAACTGGGAGGTCAACCAGAGGTATGAACAGGCTAATATCACTGCAGTACACGATAGACCATCAGCCCACTAAACTGGGAGGTCAACCAGAGGTATGAACAGGCTAATATCACTGCAGTACACGATAGACCATCAGCCCACTAAACTGGGAGGTCAACCAGAGGTATGAACAGGCTAATATCACTGCAGTACACGATAGACCATCAGCCCACTAAACTGGGAGGTCAACCAGAGGTATGAACAGGCTAATATCACTGCAGTACACGATAGACCATCAGCCCACTAAACTGGGAGGTCAACCAGAGGTATGAACAGGCTAATATCACTGCAGTACACGATAGACCATCAGCCCACTAAACTGGGAGGTCAACCAGAGGTATGAACAGGCTAATATCACTGCAGTACACGATAGACCATCAGCCCACTAAACTGGGAGGTCAACCAGAGGTATGAACAGGCTAATATCACTGCAGTACACGATAGACCATCAGCCCACTAAACTGGGAGGTCAACCAGAGGTATGAACAGGCTAATATCACTGCAGTACACGATAGACCATCAGCCCCCTAAACTGGGAGGTCAACCAGAGGTATGAACAGGCTAATATCACTGCAGTACACGATAGACCATCAGCCCACTAAACTGGGAGGTCAACCAGAGGTATGAACAGGCTAATATCACTGCAGTACACGATAGACCATCAGCCCCCTAAACTGGGAGGTCAAACCCAGAGGTACGAGACAGGCTAATATCACTGCAGTACACGGTAGACCATCAGCCCCC
>NW_027007834.1:83809-111309 GCF_036934945.1 Oncorhynchus masou masou | reverse complement strand
TATGTTCTTCTTCTTCTTCTTATTCTTCTTCTTCTTATTATTATTATTATTATTACTATTATCTTCTTATGTTCTTCTTCTTCTTCTTCTTCTTTTCTTATGTTCTTCTTCTTCTTCTTCTTCTTCTTCTTCTTCTTCTTCTTATTATTATTATTATCTTCTTATGTTCTTCTTCTTCTTCTTCTTCTTCTTTTCTTATGTTCTTCTTCTTCTTCTTCTTCTTCTTCTTATTATTATTATTATCTTCTTATGTTCTTCTTCTTACAACTGGGTATCATTAGATTGTTTCTGTGTTTCCTAACAAACTGGTCCGTCTTAGTTTAATTAAACAGTCCACTGTCTAGGCCAGTTTCCCAGACATAGATTTAAGCCTAGTCATGGACAAAGAGGCACTTTAATTAACAAAGTCCACTGAACAAGTCTTTCAGTCCAGGACTAGACTTCATCTGTGTCTGGGAAACCAGCCCTACACGTGTTACATTACCTACCACAGTAGCAGTCCTTGATGATTACCATAAGGACAGTTGCGTTACCTACCACAGTAGCAGTTAATGGCATATAAAAGTTTCAAGTTTGGGAACAAGGTCCTTGATGATTCCCATAAGGACAGAATAACCTGACGCTGAGTAGGCCATCCGTCTTCACCTGACAGCATCATCTAGGAATGGAAAGTACAGATAGGAGAATAACTAACAAAGCAGCTGTCTCCCGCTGATAAAAGAGAATGAAATTAAGGGGAATAAATATCATTTATGGAGTAGCCGCACATGAGAGTAAATCAATATCACCCCCCACCCCCCCACCCCTATCCCACCCCCCCTGAAAATGTTCATATTATGGGAAAACCCCTTTAACCCTCTTGTGTTGTATGAACCTGTGTAGAAGGTAGGGCATGCTGTCGTTTCGTGATCATTGTGCCGTCACAAGTCCATTAACGACTGACATGAGGCGGCAGCGTAGCCTAGTGGTTAGAGCGTTGGACTAGTAACCGGAAGGTTGCAAGTTCAAACCCCCAAGCTGACAAGATACAAAAAAGGCAGTTAACCCACTGTTCCCTGGAAGGCTGTCATTGAAAATAAGAAAAAAACAACTGACATGTTAGTAGCTCCATCGTTACAGGCCAACAACTGCAGCTCAGCTCAACTGAATGGCATTGGTTCAGTGGTTCCTGTGCAAACATTGTCCATTGCTATGATCCTGAACTGAAAGTGGACATGAACACAAAACAAAATGTTTTGAATCTCATTCTAGTTCTGTGACTGCAAGACAACTGGGGGGTAACTTCTCAGCACACAGCTCAACCAATGAGGATTAGAGACATTTTGAAATAACTTCTCAGCACACAGCTCAACCAATGAGGAGTAGAGACATTTTAACTTCTCAGCACACAGCTCATCCAATGAGGATTAGAGACATTTTGAAATAACTTCTCAGCACACAGCTCAACCAATGAGGAGTAGAGACATTTTAACTTCTCAGCACACAGCTCAACCAATGAGGATTAGAGACATTTTGAAATAACTTCTCAGCACACAGCTCAACCAATGAGGAGTAGAGACATTTTAACTTCTCAGCACACAGCTCATCCAATGAGGATTAGAGACATTTTGAAATAACTTCTCAGCACACAGCTCAACCAATGAGGAGTAGAGACATTTTAACTTCTCAGCACACAGCTCAACCAATGAGGATTAGAGATATTTTAACTTCTCACCACACAGCTCAACCAAAGAGGAGTAGAGACATTCTGCAGTAACTTCTCAGCACACAGCTCAACCAATGAAGAGTAGAGACATTTTAACTTCTCAGCACACAGCTCAATCAATGAGGAGTAGAGACATTCTGCAGTAACTTCTCAGCACACAGCTCAACCAAAGCATTTCAACAAAGCACCGTTCAACAGGCTGACAGACATCGATAGTTGTTGAGCAACGACCTTGGAGAGAATATAGGGCATCAAATGGTTAAACTGAATGAGTTCCACGGCCCTTACAGATGAGAGCAGCATAGAAGTTTGTTCTGATAAACCATCTCAAGAAAAAAAGAAAAGTTCAGCTTGCGTGTTTGACGTTGGTAGTTTGAGCGAGAACCTTGGAGAGGCTATAGGATATGAAAGTCTTTGGGGAATGAGTTCCCGTAACCCTTTCAGAAGAGAACACCGATGAAATAGAATGAATGTCATTGTCCATCTAGTTCTCTCCAATGAGTTGCTTATGAAACACACACACACACAAAAAATAACCATTTATCTGTTCTTTGTGTTTCACCGAGGTCAGACAGGACACTTTGATGTGTTTTGGTACTGTGGTGAGGCTGCGAGCCGCCAGCTATTTAAACAATATAACTGTTCTTGGTTTAGTCATTGACTTTAACTATAGTCCGGGTCAAAAGTAAGTTCATATATTACAAAAAGCTTTCATAACTTTTTTCCTTATTCCTTCTTCAATCACGGCTATTCAAGGTCAACTGGGCGAAGAGGTCAACCGTTTTCTTTATCTACTCAAGAATATATCGGCCTTTATTTTGTTGACGAAATATTGTCATGACCTTAATTATAATGGACACTCAGGACTTTCTGTCATGACCTTATCTATAATGGACACTCAGGACTTTCTGTCATGACCTTATCTATAATGGACACTCAGGACTTTCTGTCATGACCTTATCTATAATGGACACTCAGGACTTTCTGTCATGACCTTTATCTATAATGGACACTCAGGACTTTCTGTCATGACCTTATCTATAATGGAAACTCAGGAGTTTCTGTCATGACCTTATCTATAATGGACACTCAGGACTTTCTGTCATGACCTTTATCTATAATGGACACTCAGGACTTTCTGTCATGACCTTATCTATAATGGACACTCAGGACTTTCTGTCATGACCTTATCTATAATGGAAACTCAGGACTTTCTGTCATGACCTTTATCTATAATGGACACTCAGGACTTTCTGTCATGACCTTTATCCATAATGGACACTCAGGACTTTTTGTCATGACCTTATCTGTAATGGACACTCAGGACTTTCTGTCATGACCTTTATCTATAATGGACACTCAGGACTTTCTGTCATGACCTTATCTGTAATGGACACTCAGGACTTTCTGTCATGACCTTTATCTATAATGGACACTCAGGACTTTCTGTCATGAACTTTATCTGTAATGGACACTCAGGACTTTCTGTCATGACCTTATCCATAATGGACACTCAGGACTTTCTGTCATGACCTTATCTATAATGGACACTCAGGACTTTCTGTCATGACCTTTATCCATAATGGACACTCAGGACTTTCTGTCATGACCTTATCCATAATGGACACTCAGGACTTTCTGTCATGACCTTATCTATAATGGACACTCAGGACTTTCTGTCATGACCTTATCTATAATGGACACTCAGGACATTCTGTCATGACCTTATCTATAATGGACACTCAGGACTTTCTATCTTGACCTTATACAAAATGGACACTCAGGACTTTCTGTCATGACCTTATCCATAATGGACACTCAGGACTTTCTGTCATGACCTTATCTATAATGGACACTCAGGACTTTCTGTCATGACCTTTATCTATAATGGACACTCAGGACTTTCTGTCATGACCTTATCTATAATGGACACTCAGGACTTTCTGTCATGACCTTTATCTATAATGGACACTCAGGACTTTCTGTCATGACCTTATCTGTAATGGACACTCAGGACTTTCTGTCATGACCTTATCCATAATGGACACTCGGGACTTTCTGTCATGACCTTATCTATAATGGACACTCAGGACTTTCTGTCATGACCTTATCTATAATGGACACTCAGGACTTTCTGTCATGACCTTTATCTATAATGGACACTCAGGACTTTCTGTCATGACCTTTATCTGTAATGGACACTCAGGACTTTCTGTCATGACCTTATCCATAATGGACACTCAGGACTTTCTGTCATGACCTCATCCAAAATGGACACTCAGGACTTTCTGTCATGACCTTATTACTTGGGTTAGAAACATATTTAATTTAAAGGCAGAATTGGTCTGGTGAAGAAACATATTACATTTAAAGGCAGTATTGGTCTTGGGTTAGAAACATTTTTAATTTAAAGGCAGTATTGGTCTTGGGTTAGAAACATATTTAATTTAAAGGCAGTATTGGTCTTGGGTTAGAAACACATTTAATTTAAAGGCACTATTGATCTGGTGAAGAAACATATTTAATTTAAAGGCAGTATTGATCTGGTGAAGAAACACATTTAATTTAAAGGCAGTATTGATCTGGTGAAGAAACATATTTAATTTATAGGCAGTATTGGTCTGGTGAAGAAACATATTTAATTTAAAGGCAGTATTGGTCTGGTGAAGAAACATATTTAATTTAAAGGCAGTATTGATCTTGGGTTAGAAACACATTTAATTTAAAGGCAGTATTGATCTGGTGAAGAAACATATTTAATTTAATGCCAATATTTGTCTGGTGAAGATACATATTTAATTTAAAGGCACTATTGATCTGGTGAAGAAACATATTTAATTTAAAGGCAGTATTGATCTGGTGAAGAAACACATTTAATTTAAAGGCAGTATTGATCTGGTGAAGAAACACATTTAATTTAAAGGCAGTATTGATCTGGTGAAGAAACATATTTAATTTAATGCCAATATTTGTCTGGTGAAGATACATATTTAATTTAAAGACAGTATTGATCTGGTGAAGAAACATATTTAATTTAAAGGCAGTATTGGTCTGGTGAAGAAACACATTTAATTTAAAGGCAGTATTGATCTGGTGAAGAAACATATTTAATTTAATGCCAATATTTGTCTGGTGAAGATACATATTTAATTTAAAGACAGTATTGATCTGGTGAAGAAACATATTTAATTTAAAGGCAGTATTGGTCTGGTGAAGAAACACATTTAATTTAAAGGCAGTATTGATCTGGTGAAGAAACATATTTAATTTAAAGGCAGTATTGGTCTGGTGAAGAAACATATTTAATTTAAAGGCAGTATTGGTCTTGGGTTAAGAACATATTTAATTTAAAGGCAGTATTGGTCTTGGGTTAGAAACATATTTAATTTAAAGGCAGTATTGGTCTGGTGAAGAAACACATTTAATTTAAAGGCAGTATTGGTCTGGTGAAGAAACATATTTAATTTAAAGGCAGTATTGGTCTGGTGAAGAAACATATTTAATTTAAAGGCAGTATTGGACTTGGGTTAAGAACATATTTAATTTAAAGGCAGTATTGATCTGGTGAAGAAACACATTTAATTTAAAGGCAGTATTGGTCTTGGGTTAGAAACATATTTAATTTAAAGGCAGTATTGGTCTTGTTTAGAAACATATTTAATTTAAAGGCAGTATTGGTCTTGGGTTAGAAACACATTTAATTTAAAGGCACTATTGATCTGGTGAAGAAACATATTTAATTTAAAGGCAGTATTGATCTGGTGAAGAAACACATTTAATTTAAAGGCAGTATTGATCTGGTGAAGAAACACATTTAATTTAAAGGCAGTATTGATCTGGTGAAGAAACATATTTAATTTAATGCCAATATTTGTCTGGTGAAGATACATATTTAATTTAAAGGCAGTATTGGTCTTGGGTTAGAAACACATTTAATTTAAAGGCAGTATTGATCTGGTGAAGAAACAAATTTAATTTAATGCCAATATTTGTCTGGTGAAGAAACATATTTAATTTAAAGTCAGTATTGATCTGGTGAAGAAACATATTTAATTTAAAGGCAGTATTGGTCTTGGGTTAGAAACATATTTAATTTAAAGGCAGTATTGGTCTTGGGTTAGAAACATATTTAATTTAAAGGCAGTATTGGTCTTGGGTTAGAAACACATTTAATTTAAAGGCACTATTGATCTGGTGAAGAAACATATTTAATTTAAAGGCAGTATTGATCTGGTGAAGAAACACATTTAATTTAAAGGCAGTATTGATCTGGTGAAGAAACATATTTAATTTAATGCCAATATTTGTCTGGTGAAGAAACATATTTAATTTAAAGGCAGTATTGATCTGGTGAAGAAACACATTTAATTTAAAGGCAGTATTGATCTGGTGAAGAAACATATTTAATTTAAAGGCAGTATTGGTCTGGTGAAGAAACACATTTAATTTAAAGGCAGTATTGATCTTGGGTTAGAAACATATTTAATTTAAAGGCAGTATTGATCTGGTGAAGAAACATATTTAATTTAAAGGCAGTATTGATCTGGTGAAGAAACATATTTAATTTAAAGGCAATATTTGTCTGGTGAAGAAACATATTTAATTTAAAGGCAGTATTGGTCTGGTGAAGAAACATATTTAATTTAAAGGCAGTATTGATCTTGGGTTAGAAAAAATACATGTGGACGCTGTTCAAAGAAAATGGCCTGAATCTTATTTATTACATCTGTGGAGGTAGACTGTGTGCCCAAATGGCACCCTATTCCCTATGTAGTGCACTACTTTTGACCAGATCCCAATGGGTGTCCCTATAGGCCCTGGTCAAATGAGGTGCACTACGTAGGGAACACCGGGCCATGGTTTTACCTGGAAACCTCAACTTCAAAGTGGGCTTCTAGATTAACATTTAAAAGGTGTCTCGGAGGATGAAACGTGAACGGTGTGATGCCTGTCTGCTGTGTTTTGTACTGAGTCAAAAGGGAATACCGACATGTAAATTACTTTTACCCCTGCGATCAATTATCAACTCATACTGGAATATGCCTTTTAATAAAATGCAACTCATGAAGTAACAACTGGGAAACAAGAATACGAATTTCTTCTGAAAATACATTTCAGAAATTCTCTCTCTCTCTTTCTCTCTCTTTCTCTCACACGTCATTGGATTTGTAAAGGAAACATAGCTGCTATACCTTGAGTCAAAGTTGATGTTCTACACTTCCTACTTCCTACTTCCCATGTCCTACTTCCTAGTTCCTTCTTCCCACTTCCTACTTCCTACTTCCCATGTCCTGCTTCCTGCTTCCTGCGTCCTACTTCCTACTTCCCATGTCCCACTTCCCACTTCCTACTTCCTACTTCCCAATTCTCATGTCCAACTTTCTACCTCCTACTTCCTAGTTCCCACTTCCTACTTCCCACTTCCCATGTCCTACTTCCTACTTCCTACTTCCCATGTCCCACTTCCTTTTTCCTACTTCCTACATCCTACTTCCCACTTCCTACTTCCTTCTTCCTACTTCCTACTTCCTACTTCTTTGCCTGAAGTTGTGGCGGTATAATGATTTAAGTTGAGATAACACATACAGCACCTCCCACCTGAAACCAACAGTGAGATAATCCCAAGGTTTATTAACCTGGAAGTAAAGACAGAGGCCTCAGAAAGTGTTCAGACCCAGTTTACTTTTTGTTACTTTACAGCCTTATTCTAAAATGGATTAAATAAAACATTTTCTTCATCGATTTATACATAATAACCCCATAATGACATCACAATACCCCATAATGACATCACAATACCCCATACTGACATCACGATACCCCATAATGACATCACAATAACCCCATAATGACATCACAATAACCCCATAATGACATCACAATAACCCCATAATGACATCACAATAACCCCATAATGACATCACAATACCCCATAATGACATCACAATACCCCATACTGACATCACGATACCCCATAATGACATCACAATAACCCCATAATGACATCACAATAACCCCATAATGACATCACAATAACCCCATAATGACATCACAATAACCCCATAATGACATCACAATAACCCCATAATAACAAAGGGAAAACAGGTTTTTAGAAATGTTTGCAAATTTATATAAAAAAAACTAAACAGAAATACCTTATTGACAATAAGTATTCTGACCCTTTGCGATGAGACTCGAAATTGAGTTCAGGTGCATCCTGTTTCCATTGATCATCCTTGAGATGTTTCTACAACTTGATTAGAGTCCACCTGTGGTAAATTCTATTGATTGGACATGATTTTGGCAAGGCTCACACCTGTCTATATAAGGTCCCACAGCTGACAGTGCATATCAGAGCAAAAACCAAGCAATGAGGTTTGAGCTCCGAGACAGGATTTTGTCGAGGCACAGATGTGGGGAAGGGTGCCAAAACAAATCTACAGTATTGAAGGTCCCCAAGAACACAGTGGTCTCCATCATTCCTAAACGGAATAAGTTTGGAAACACCAAGACTCTAACTAGAGCTGGCCGCCCGGCCAAACTGAGCAATCAGGGGAGAAGGGCCTTGGTCAGGGAGGTGACCACTCTGGCCACTCTGACAGAGCCCTAGAGTTTCTCTGTGGAGATGGGAGAACCTTCCAGAAGGACAAATGTCTCTCCACTAATCAGGCCTTTATGTTAGTGGCCAGACGGAAGCCATTCCTCAGTAAAAGGCACATGACAGCCAGCTTGGAGTTTGCCAAAAGGCACCTAAAGGACTCTCACACAATGAGAAACAAGATTCTCTGGTCTGATGAAACCAAGATTGAACTCTTTGGCCTGAATGCCAAGCGTCACGTCTGGAGGAAACATGGCAACATCCCTACGGTGAAGCATGGTGGTGGCAGCATCATGCCGAGGGGATGTTTTTCAGAGGCAGGGACTGTGGGAGAATAGGGGGGGGGGCAATTGAATCCATTTTAGAATAAGGCTGTAACATAACAAAATGTGGAAAAAGTCAAGGGTCTGAATACTTTCCGAATACACTGTACCTCCCACCAGACCATCAGTAATATAAAGTTAAGCCACATAGTACAATAGTGTTAAGCCATACAGTACATTAGTGTAAGGGAATACCCCCCTGAAATGGACAAAAATGAATGGGAAAACATTGGCATAGGACAAACCATGTACACGATGGCCAATACCACCCAAATCGGCGTTGATTCATGCAAAATGTTTTGCAAATGCCATATGGCAATTGCCAGTTGTAACACTTCAAAAATCCAACAGGTGGCGTGTGCGCTCCACCGTGGTTTTTTCATATAGGAAATGGACCCCAAGTCAACATCCAAAAGCCAAATTTTGAAAATTATTTTTTTGTCAAAAACTTATCACCCCTTAAAAAAGTGCTTTCTGGACCGTTTTTCAATTTTTTTTTTGTCAATTACACATGTGTAAGAACTGTATGAATATACTTTTGTCCAATTTTATTATCATACATTTTTTTTAATTACTTTGCGCATAAGGCATGTGTTTTCTCCATTTGCAATATGATTTCATAGGAAGTCAGAAGTCAAAAGTCAATAATTGCAAAATTTCATAAACTTCACACACCCCTAAAAAAGTGCTTTCTGGACCGTTTTTCGAAATTCTTTCGAATTTTGTGTCAATTACACACGTATAAGAACTGTATCAACATACTTTAGTCATATTTTATTATCATAATTTTTATTTTATTTTTTACTTGTGCATAAGGCATATGTTTTGTGGTGGCCAAATGTCATAAGAAATTTGACATGCTCAAAAATCCTGCAGAAATGCAAAATTGACTGGCCTGATGAACTCGGGATGGCCGGGCAGTGATTGTTGTTCCTTTCCATCACTCGTGGTGTTGATTTCATCATGTCCATTTGGTGATGTTTTCTGACTTTTGCAAAGTCACTGTGCATTTGCAATATGGCTCAATGGGCATTCACCATCACGAATTTGACATGCTATAAAAATCGTGCAGGAATGCAAAATTGACTGGCCCGATGACCTCGGGATGGCTGGGCAGTGATTCTGGTACCTCTCCATCGCTCGTTAGGGTTGATTTCAGAATGTCACTTTTGGTGATGGTACCTCACTGTTTAAACATATTGCAAATGGACAAGAGTCACCAGCAAGTCACCGTCCATCAGTCAATTTGATATCATTCTGACACCAAACTGATACAAACTGACACCAAACCCACTTTTCCCAACTCGTTTAGTAGCTAAGTATCACATACTTCAGAGCTGGCCCAAAATTCACAAAGCCTTCGGTTCAAACCATAAAAAAAACATAAAACACGTAGTTACGTTCTAGCTGCGGGTCCATTTCGTGTGTTATGTGTAGGCCTAGCTTAGGCAACCCTGAATCCCAAGTTTTGGCTCGATAGGTCATTTGGTGTCCGAGTAAAACCCTAATTGGTGCTGAAAATCCACTTTTTTCAATTACTTGCTACGGGGTCCTTGAATGAGCTATCGGACAGGAACGTTGGGGTCCGTGTCTATGGGCCGAGCCGGTTTCAATGCACCTAGTCTTGTGTCTCTGAGACTTTTCTAAATGTTGCCATTTTCTGTCATGTCTTGTTATGTCTGTTCCTGTCCTTTCTCTTCACTCTGTCTCTCTCTGCTGGTCTTTTTAGGTTACCTTCTCTGTCTCTCATTCTTCAGCTGTTCTACATCTCCCCTAACTAGCTCATTCACTCTTCCCCACCTGTTCTCTCTTCCCCCTCTGATTAGGTCTCTATTTCTCTCTCTGTTCCTGCTACTTTCAGTGTCTGATTCTTGTTTGTGTTTTTGATGCCAGAAGCAAGCTGTCGTCCCGTTTGCTTCCACCTTGTCCTATCCTGTCGGAGTCTGCCTGGCAGGTGCATCCTGCATTATACTAACGTTCTTTTTGTTCCATTGACTACGTTGGAAGAAGATTTATGCCATTCCTGTTTTTCATTAAAGAACTCTGTTTTCTGTTAAAACCGCTTTTGGGTCTTCACTCAAGTACATAACAGAAGAATCAGACCAAGAATGGACCCAGCGGCTCCGGACCCTTTTCACTCCGCCGTCGAGATCCAGGGAGCGATGCTAGGCAGACACGAGGAGGAATTGTCTGCTGCTCGACATGCCGTTGAAACCCTGGCCGTCCAAGTCTCCGACCTCACAAGACAGGTTCACCAACTCCACCTCGATCCACCGCCCACTTCCAGGGTTTCCGAGTCTCCGGAGCCCAGGATCAACAACCCGCCGTGTTACTCTGGGGAGCCCACTGAGTGCCGCTCATTCCTCACTCAGTGTGATGTGGTGTTCTCTCCCAGCCCAACACTTACTCCAGGAGCGCAGCCCGCATCGCCTACGTCATTTCTCTCCTTACTGGACGGGCGCGTGAGTGGGGCACGGCAATCTGGGAGGCGAGGGCTGAGTGTATTAACCAGTATCAGGACTTTAAGGAGGAGATGATACGGGTTTTTGACCGTTCTGTTTTTGGGGAGGAGGCTTCCAGGGCCCTGTCTTCCCTATGTCAGGGGAATCGATCCATAACGGATTATTCTATTGAGTTTCGCACTCTCGCTGCCTCTAGTGACTGGAACGAGCCGGCTTTGCTCGCTCGTTTTCTGGAGGGTCTCCTCGTCGAGGTTAAGGATGAGATCCTCTCCCGGGAGGTTCCTTCCAGTCTGGACTCCTTAATAGCTCTCGCTATTCGCATAGAGCGACGGTTTGATCTTCGTCACCGAGCTCGTGGAAAGGAGCTCGCGTTCTCCGTTGCTCCCCTCTCCACATCACTGCCACCTGCCGCATCACTGCCACCCTCCTCCGCCGGCTCGGATGCTGAGCCTATGCAGCTGGGGGGTATCCGCATCTCGGCCAAGGAGAAGGAACGGAGAATCACCAATCGCCTCTGTCTCTACTGCGGCTCCGCTGGTCATTTTGTCACCTCATGTCCAGTAAAAGCCAGAGCTCATCAGTAAGAGGAGGGCTACTGGTGAGCGCAAATACTCAGGCCTCTCCTTCTGGATCACGCACTACCTTTCCGGTCCATCTCCGCTGGCCCGGTTCATCTGCTTCCTGCAGTGCCTTGATAGACTCTGGGGCGGAGGGCTGTTTTATGGACGAGACCTGGGCTCGGGAACATGACATTCCTCTCAGACAGTTAGGGGAGCCCACGGCCTTGTTCGCTTTAGATGGTAGTTCTCTCCCCAAGATTCAGCGTGAGACGCTGCCTTTAACCCTCACTGTCTCTGGTAATCATAGCGAAACCATTTCTTTTTTAATTTTTCGTTCACCTTTTACACCTGTTGTTTTGGGTCATCCCTGGCTAGTGCGCCATAACCCTTCTATTAATTGGTCTAGTAATACTATCCTATCCTGGAATGTTTCTTGTCATGTGACCTGTTTAATGTCTGCTATCCCTCCTGTTTCCTCTGTCTCTTCTTCACAGGAGGAGCCTGGCGATTTGACAGGGGTGCCGGAGGAGTATCACGATCTGCGCACGGTGTTCAGTCGTTCCAAGGCCACTTCTCTCCCTCCACACCGGTCGTATGACTGTAGTATTGATCTCCTTCCGGGAACTACTCCCCCGGGGTAGATTATACTCTCTGTCGGCTCCCGAACGTAAGGCTCTCGAGGATTATTTGTCGGTTTCGCTCGACGCCGGTACCATAGTCTCCTCCCTCCTCTCCCGCCGGAGCGGGGTTTTTTTTTGTTCAGAAGAAGGACGGGTCCCTGCGCCCATGCGTGGATTATCGAGGGCTGAATGACATAACAGTTAAGAATCGTTATCCGCTTCCTCTTATGTCTTCAGCCTTCGAGATCCTGCAGGGAGCCAGGTTTTTCACCAAATTGGACCTTCGTAACGCCTACCATCTCGTGCGCATCAGGGAGGGGGACGAGTGGAAGACGGCGTTTAACACTCCGTTAGGGCACTTTGAATACCGGGTTCTTCCTTTCGGCCTCGTTAACGCTCCAGCTGTCTTTCAGGCACTAGTTAACGACGTCCTGAGAGACATGCTGAACATTTTTGTTTTCGTTTACATGGACGATATCCTGATTTTTTCACCGTCTCTCTCGATTCATGTTCAGCACGTGCGACGCGTCCTCCAGCGCCTTTTGGTGAACTGTCTTTATGTGAAGGCTGAGAAGTGCACTTTTCATGCCGCCTCTGTCCCTTTTCTCGGTTCCGTTATTTCCGCTGAGGGCATTAAGATGGATCCCGCTAAGGTCCAGGCTGTCATTGATTGGCCCGTTCCTAAGTCACGCGTCGAGCTGCAGCGCTTTCTGGGCTTCGCTAATTTCTATCGTCGTTTCATCCGTAATTTCGGTCAGGTGGCAGCTCCCCTCACAGCCCTTACTTCTGTTAAGACGTGCTTTAAGTGGTCCGTTTCCGCCCAGGGAGCTTTTGATCTTCTTAAGAATCGTTTTACATCCGCACCTATTCTTGTTACACCTGACATCTCTAGTCAGTTTGTTGTTGAGGTTGACGCGTCAGAGGTGGGCGTGGGAGCCATTCTTTCTCAGCGCTCTCTCTCTGACGGCAAGGTCCATCCTTGCGCGTTTTTCTCTCATCGCTTATCGCCGTCAGAACGTAACTATGATGTTGGTAATCGCGAACTGCTCGCCATCCGCTTAGCCCTAGGCGAATGGCGACAGTGGTTGGAGGGGGCGACCGTTCCTTTTGTCGTTTGGACTGACCATAGGAACCTTGAGTACATCCGTTCAGCCAAACGACTTAATGCGCGTCAGGCTCGTTGGGCTCTGTTTTTCGCTCGTTTCGAGTTTGTTATTTCTTATCGTCCGGGCTCAAAAACACCAAGCCTGATGCTTTATCTCGTCTCTTCAGTTCTTCTGAGGTCTCCACCGACCCCGAGGGGATTCTCCCTGACGGGCGTGTCGTCGGGTTGACTGTCTGGGGAATTGAGAGGCAGGTAAAGCAAGCACTCGCTCACACTCCGTCGCCGCGAGCTTGTCCTAGGAACCTTCTGTTCGTTCCCGTTCCTACTCGTCCGGCCGTTCTTCAGTGGGCCCACTCTGCCAAGTTAGCCGGCCACCCCGGCGTTCGGGGTACGCTCGCTTCCATTCGCCAGCGTTTCTGGTGGCCCACTCGGGAACGTGACGCGCGTCGATTTGTCGCCGCTTGTTCGGTCTGCGCGCAGACTAAATCTGGGAACTCTCCTCCTGCCGGCCGTCTCAGACCGCTTCCCATTCCCTCTCGACCGTGGTCTCACATCGCTTTAGATTTTATCACCGGACTGCCTTCATCAGCGGGAAGACAGTTATTCTTACGGTTATCGATAGATTCTCTAAGGTGGCTCATTTCATTCCTCTCGCTAAGCTCCCTTCTGCTAAGGAGACGGCTCAGATCATTATCGAGAATGTTTTCCGAATTCATGGCCTTCCGTCTGACGTCGTTTCCGACAGAGGCCCGCAGTTCACGTCTCAATTTTGGAGGGAGTTTTGCCGTTTGATTGGGGCTTCCGTCAGTCTCTCGTCCGGCTTTCATCCCCAGTCTAACGGTCAAGCCGAACGGGCCAATCAGACTGTTGGTCGCATTTTACGCAGTCTTTCTTTTCGTAACCCTGCGTCTTGGTCAGAACAGCTCCCCTGGGCAGAGTACGCCCACAACTCGCTTCCCTCGTCTGCTACCGGTCTATCTCCTTTTCAGAGTAGCCTCGGGTACCAGCCTCCGCTGTTCTCATCTCAGCTCGCCGAGTCCTGCGTTCCCTCCGCTCAGGCTTTTGTCCAGCGTTGCGAGCGCACCTGGAAGGGGGTCAGGTCGGCACTTTGCCGTAATAGGACGCAGACTGTGAGGGCCGCTAATAAGCGTAGGACCAAGAGTCCTAGATATTGTTGCGGTCAGAGAGTATGGCTCTCCACTCAGAACCTTCCCCTTAAGACAGCTTCTCGCAAGTTGGCCCCGCGGTTCATTGGTCCGTTCCGTATTTCTCAGGTCATTAATCCTGTCGCAGTGCGACTTCTTCTCCCGCTATCTTCGTCGCGTTCACCCGGTCTTCCATGTCTCCTGTGTTAAGCCCGTTCTTCGCGCCCCCGCTCGTCCCTCCCCCCACCCATCCTTGTCGAGGCGCACCCATCTACAGGGTTCGTAAGATTTTGGACATGCGCCCTCGGGGCCGTGGTCATCAGTACCTAGTGGATTGGGAGGGGTACGGTCCTGAGGAGAGGAGTTGGGTTCCCTCTCGGGACGTGCTGGACCGTTCGCTGATCGATGATTTCCTCCGTTGCCGCCAGGTTTCCTCCTCGAGTGCGCCAGGAGGCGCTCGGTGAGTGGGGGGGGGTACTGTCATGTCTTGTTATGTCTGTTCCTGTCCTTTCTCTTCACTCTGTCTCTCTCTGCTAGTCTTTTTAGGTTACCTTCTCTGTCTCTCATTCTTCAGCTGTTCTACATCTCCCCTAACTAGCTCATTCACTCTTCCCCACCTGTTCTCTCTTCCCCCTCTGATTAGGTCTCTATTTCTCTCTCTGTTCCTGCTACTTTCAGTGTCTGATTCTTGTTTGTGTTTTTGATGCCAGAAGCAAGCTGTCGTCCCGTTTGCTTCCACCTTGTCCTATCCTGTCGGAGTCTGCCTGGCAGGTGCATCCTGCATTATACTAACGTTCTTTTTGTTCCATTGACTACGTTGGAAGAAGATTTATGCCATTCCTGTTTTTCATTAAAGAACTCTGTTTTCTGTTAAAACCGCTTTTGGGTCTTCACTCAAGTACATAACATTTTCGTAATGGACAAAATGAATTGAAGTCATTGCAAATGTACGAGGCTGTTTCTCGGTCCGAGATCCTTCTAGAGCCACCTAACTCACCACGCACTATCAACCTGAGGTCTAGAACAGGTTTCTATAGTTTCGGAACTCTAGGTCTGACGGTTCTTTTTTAGCTCGAACAAAGCTAACTATTGGAGGCAGTGTCAATCTCTACGCACCCCAATACATCCCTCCTTCCAAGTTGTGTATCTGTGTGATTTAGTTTTTCTTTGAATTTTTATGGGAAAAATGACTGATTTACAGTTCATGGGGGTTGCCTAATCACACATATGAAGTTTTGGACAGATCTGATTTTTTTAACCCTTCCAAACAGCCCATGAGACACCAATTATGGCACTTCCGGTTGGCACAGGAAACTATAAGTCAACACATATCCTCATTGGGGTATGCTTTTACAGAATCCTGAGTTTTAAGTCTTTACGTTAAGAATTGACTGATTTACACAGGGTTCTATGCACTGTGTCTATCAAATTGCAGGCAGGGTATGGATATAGACTTTCAGGGTGATTTTAAGCACTTCCGGTTGGTCCAGGAAGCTTAGAATCGACACAGGTAGACCTCACAGTGTCCTGATGGACTGTCATCAAAGACAGGTTCATAAGGCATTCATAACCCACATAGGCCTCAGGTTGAATTTAGAGGAGCAGGCAATGTATTCCTATGGGGAGAGAAGTCAATGCAAACTGTTTGATGTAAACACCTTCTTTTAACTGTGAAGGGTTAATGCCACACGGTCAAGGTTAGGCTTGCACGGATCGGAGGGACCTTAGGAATATACCTGAGGTCGAATTGTGTATCTCACCCTAACGGTTCTCTCACTGTCACCCAAAAGCAAATGACATTGTGGGGCAGGCTTCATTTTGGGCCTACTGTTCTAATGGTCGCTGTGCTTAGACCGAGCGAGCTACGGTCAGCGAGATATCTCGTTGAACTCGGCACGGCCTAGGGATTATGGTAATGCCATTGCCTGCTCTCTGTGTCTTTAAGCACTGTGCTTTGTCACTCCATCCTTGCTGTGTGTGTGTGTGAGCTTTTCTTTGACATCTGTTGGGAGAAATGACTGATTGTACAGTTCAGGAGGGTTGCCTAATCACATATGAAGTTTTGAAAAGATCTGACCTTTTTAACCCTTGGATACAGCCACTATGACACCATTTAAGGCACTTCCTGTTGGCACAGGAAGCTATAAATAAACTCATATCCTCATTGGGGTATGCCTTTACAGAATCCTGAGTTTTAAGTCTTTACGTTAAGAACTGAGTTATTTACGGAGAGTTTAGTGAGTGTGTGTTATTTCAGAAAATCATAGAAAATCACAGAAATCTCGCAGAGCTACGCAGCACACTTTAAAAAGATTTGTATGAACACCCTGCAACTGGATCTGTAACTGTTGAAAAAAAAACACCTATCTTTGAACATCACCAATCTGTCATTGTACGATTTCTCTTAATTGACGATAGATAAATGGCAGATTTCTTTTTTTATTGACACCGGAGGCTCCTTGACTCTTTGACGTGAAGTGAAAAAATAATTTCTCTATTTTCATTTTGGATCTTTAATCCCAGAAAAATGGCCATAACTCAAAAACCGTTGAGGCCTAGACGACATCTTGTTCGGGGCTAAACTGCCCATTATGCCAAGCCTATGCTCACCAAGTTTCGGCTTAGAAATATTTTCAGTTTTCGAGATAAGGCCCCGTCGTGATTCGTGATGTTTTGTCAAATTGCAATTTGATTGCTTATGCCCTCTTGTGGGATTTTCCGGGATAGCGGAAAAATGACCAAAATTTGATTATTTTATAAAACGAAAACCGAATGTCCGACAAAGTTTATTTGATGACTTCCCGGTAGGTCTGGCCCTGCCACTCGGCCCGACGCCGTCCCCGAATTTTACAAATGTTTTTAGACGTCTAGTAAGGGACGGTACATTTGCAATATGGACTTTCTCACTAACCATACAGAAAATGTCGAAATGTTCCCTTAAGGTATGTTAAGCCATACAGTACAATAGTGTTAAGCCATACAGTACAACATCGTTAAGCCATACAGTACATTAGTGTTAAGCCATACATTACATTAGTGTTAAGCCATACAGTACAACATTGTTAAGCCATACAGTACATTAGTGTTAAGCCATACAGTACATTAATGTTAAGCCATACAGTACAATAGTGTTAAGCCATACAGTACGCTAGTGTTAAGCCATACAGTACAACATTGTTATTCCATACAGTACATTAGTGTTAAGCCATACAGTACATTAGTGTTAAGCCATGCAGTACAACATTGTTAAGCCATACAGTACGCTAGTGTTAAGCCATACAGTACAACATTGTTATTCCATACAGTACATTAGTGTTAAGCCATGCAGTACAACATTGTTAAGCCATACAGTACATTAGTGTTAAGCCATACAGTACAACATCGTTAAGCCATACAGTACAATATTGTTAAGCCATACAGTACAACATTGTTAAGCCATACCGTACATCCGTGTTAAGCCATACAGTACATTAGTGTTAAGCCATATAGTACATTAGTGTTAAGCCATACAGTACATTAGTGGTAAGCCATACAGTACATTAGTGTTAAGCCATACAGTACATTAGTATTAAGCTATACAGTACATTGGTGTTAAGCCATACAGTACATTAGTGTTAAGCCATACAGTACATTAGTGTTAAGCCATACAGTACAATATTGTTAAGCCATACAGTACAACATTGTTAAGCCATACCGTACATCCGTGTTAAGCCATACAGTACATTAGTGTTAAGCCATATAGTACATTAGTGTTAAGCCATGCAGTACATTAGTGGTAAGCCATACAGTACATTAGTGTTAAGCCATACAGTACATTAGTATTAAGCTATACAGTACATTGGTGTTAAGCCATACAGTACATTAGTGTTAAGCCATACAGTACATTAGTGTTAAGCCATACAGTACATTAGTGTTAAGCCATACAGTACAATATTGTTAAGCCATACAGTACATTAGTGTTAAGCCATATAGTACATTAGTATTAAGCCATACAGTACATTAGTGTTAAGCCATACAGTACATTAGTGTTAAGCCATACAGTACATTAGTGTTAAGCCATACAGTACATTAGTGTTAAGCCATACAGTACATTGGTGTTAAGCCATACAGTACATTAGTGTTAAGCCATACAGTACATTAGTGTTAAGCCATACAGTACATTAGTGTTAAGCCATACAGTACAACATTGTTAAGCCCTACAGTACATCATTGTTAAGCCATACAGTGCAACATTGTTAAGCCATACAGTGCATTAGTGTTAAGCCATACAGTGCAACATTGTTAAGTCATACAATACATTTGTGTTAAGCCATACAGTACAACATTGTTAAGCCATACAGTACATTAGTATTAAGCCATACAGTACATTGGTGTTAAATTCAGCATGCTGTCATTTGTTTCCCTTTCTATACTTCATCTCTGAGATGCGTCAGGAATGCATAGCCGCGGGAAGTAGTTTGGGGGTGGCGCAGGAAGTAGTTTGGGGGTGGCGCAGGAAGTAGTTTGGGGGTGGCGCAGGAAGTAGTTTCGGGGTGGCACAGGAAGTAGTTTGGGGGTGGCACAGGAAGTATTTTGCGGGTGTGAGGTGGGGGGCTGTTTTTTGTTGTTGTTGTTGTTGCCAAAACAAACAAAACTATCCCCCAGACAACATCACCACAATATTAGGATTTATATTAGGTGTAAAAGGTCTGTGGAATGGTGTGTACGATGTATTGCTCATCCTAACCATTCATAGACTGCATTGACTCATTTAGCCTATGAATGGAACAGTACATACAGTGCAATGAAATAGATCTATAAGACACACTATCAAGGCCCACTTCAAATACCCAACATCAATGTGAAAGTAACAAGATCATTAAACAGCTGACTGCGAATGAAAACTATGCCAGATAAATCCTCACATTGAAAACCATACAGTACAAAGGCAAACATCAAAGAAATTACTAAAGGCCTTCAATCGACAAAGACGACAAAGACGACATTTAAAGACAAAACAAAACTCGATCTAAGGAATGAAGAAAAATCTACACACTAAGACCATGCCCGTGATTCAGCAATGGTGATTGGACAGCGTCTCGGTACAGGTAGACATAGTGGAGCTCTGTGGGCTGAGGCTGATTGGACAGTGTCTCAGTACAGGTAGACATTGTGGAGCTCTGTGGGCTGTGGCTGATTGGACAGTGTCTCAGTACAGGTAGACATTGTGGAGCTCTGTGGGCTGAGGCTGAATGGACAGCGTCTCAGTACAGGTAGACATAGTGGAGCTCTGTGGGCTGAATGGACAGCGTCTCGGTACAGGTAGACATAGTGGAGCTCTGTGGGCTGAATGGACAGCGTCTCGGTACAGGTAGACATAGTGGAGCTCTGTGGGCTGATTGGACAGCACCTCAATACAGGTAGACATAGTGGAGCACTGTGGGCTGATTGGACAGCGTCTCAGTACAGGTAGACATAGTGGCTCTGTGGGCTGTGGCTGATTGGACAGCGTCTCAGTACAGGTAGACATAGTGGAGCTCTGTGGGCTGATTGGACAGCGTCTCAGTACAGGTAGACATAGTGGAGCTCTGTGGGCTGAGGCTGATTGGACAGCGTCTCAGTACAGGTAGACATAGTGGAGCTCTGTGGGCTGATTGGACAGCGTCTCAGTACAGGTAGACATAGTGGAGCTCTGTGGGCTGAGGCTGATTGGACAGCGTCTCAGTACAGGTAGACATAGTGGAGCTCTGTAGGCTGATTGGACAGCGTCTCAGTACAGGTAGACATAGTGGAGCTCTGTGGGCTGGTTGGACAGCGTCTCAGTACAGGTAGACATAGTGGAGCTCTGTGGGCTGAGGCTGATTGGACAGCGTCTCAGTACAGGTAGACATAGTGGAGCTCTGTGGGCTGATTGGACAGCTTCTCAGTGCAGGTAGACATAGTGGAGCTCTGTGGGCTGTGGCTGATTGGACAGCGTCTCAGTACAGGTAGACATAGTGGAGCTCTGTGGGCTGAGGCTGATTGGACAGCGTCTCAGTACAGGTAGACATAGTGGAGCTCTGTGGGCTGGTTGGACAGCGTCTCAGTACAGGTAGACATAGTGGAGCTCTGTGGGCTGTGGCTGATTGGACAGCGTCTCAGTACAGGTAGACATAGTGGAGCACTGTAGGCTGATTGGACAGCTTCTCAGTACAGGTAGACATAGTGGAGCTCACTGGGCTGTGGCTGATTGGACAGCATCTCAGTACAGGTAGACATAGTGGAGCTCTGTGGGCTGGTTGGACAGCGTCTCAGTACAGGTAGACATAGTGGAGCTCTGTGGGCTGAAGCTGGTTGGACAGCGTCTCAGTACAGGTAGACATAGTGGAGCTCTGTGGGCTGTGGCTGATTGGACAGCGTCTCAGTACAGGTAGACATAGTGGAGCTCACTGGGCTGTGGCTGGTTGGACAGCGTCTCAGTACCTTTTGGAACGGAACACACAGTGTTCTATGACGGTGTCATTGTCTCGTGTGTTTCCCGCCAAAAAGTGTTGCCCTGCATTCAGAGATGTTCCTTATGATGTGTGGGGCCGCAGTTAATTTTTTGGGGTTTTCGCCTATCTGCATTATTCGCAAGGGAAGAGAAACATTCTGGGAATATTGATACGTCGTATCGTCAAGAATTATTATTTTTTTTGTTGTAATATTGAAACATGGTAGAAATGAACGAGGAAGCTCAGAAAATATTGAAATATTTTTTAATCAGCAGGACTGCTCCAAGAGTATTGTCATATAATAGTCAAGGGGGAGGTGGCCCCACAAAACGGTTCCCCCCTGGGCCATCTTGTGGCTGTCTGATAGTGTTGTGTTACCTACGACGCATTTGGGGGTTCATTATATACAACAACAAAAAGCCCTACACTATAGCTAAATAACGTAGCAATATTTAGTTACGTTTTGCCAGCAAGATTGATCTGTTGGAATATCTTGCTTTAATTGAGTAAGATAGACGAGGAAGTGTCACGCCCTGACCTTAGGGATCCTTTAAATTCCCTATTTTGGTATGTCAGGGTGTGACTCTAGTGGGAAATGTTTATATGTCTTTTGTTGGCCTGAGTGTGGTTCCCAATTAGAGGCAGCTGTCTATCGTTGTCTCTGATTGGGGATCATACTTAGGCGGCCCTTTTTCCCACCTTCTGTTGTGGGATCTTGTCTTCGTTTGTTGCATTCTGCTGTCCCCATCGGATAACAATTTGAGGAACTCCTTTTTTGTTCCAGGTAGAACGCTTTCCACAAAAATGGTTCTAGCTGGAACCAAAAAGTGTTCTACCTGGAACCAAAAAGGGTTCTCCTATGGGAACAACCGAATATCCATGTATTTTCCTAAGTGTGTACATAGCACACTACATTTCACCAGGGCACTATGAAATAGGCTGCCATTTAAGACTGGCATAGGAATAGGGTGCAATTTGGGAAGCAAGCCACATCTTTTGGTCTCTTCCCTTTACCAAGGCCACTGTTTCTGTTTCATATTCACACTGAGGGCTCTGGATATGGCAGACAGACTACCTCCCAAATGGCTCCCTATTCCCACTTTAGTGCACTACTTAAGAGCAGGGCCAATAGGGAATAGTGTGCAATACTTTAGACCTGGGCCAATAGGGAATAGTGTGCACTACTTTAGACCTGGGCCATTAGGGAATAGTGTGCACTACCTTAGACCTGGGCCATTAGGGAATTAGTGTGCACTACCTTAGACCAGGGACGTCAGCACTATATAGGGAATAGTGTGCACTACTTTAGACCAGGGAATTCAGCACTATATAGGGAATAGTGTGCACTACCTTAGACCAGGGACGTCAGCACTATATAGGGAATAGTGTGCACTACTTTAGACCAGGGAATTCAGCACTATATAGGGAATAGTGTGCAATACTTTAGACCAGGGAATTCAGCACTATATAGGGAATAGTGTGCACTACTTTAGACCAGGGACTTCAGCACTATGTAGGGAATAGTGTGCACTACTTTAGACCAGGGACTTTAGCACTATATAGGGAATAGTGTGCACTACTTTAGACAAGGGACTTTAGCGCTATATAGGGAATAGTGTGCACTACTTATAGGGAATAGTGTGCACTACTTCAGACCAGGGACTTTAGCGCTATATAGGGAATAGTGTGCACTACTTTAGACCAGGGACTTTAGCGCTATATAGGGAATAGTGTGCACTACTTTAGACCAGGGACTTTAGCGCTATATAGGGAATAGTATGTACTACTTTAGACCAGGGACTTTAGCACCATATAGGGAATAGTGTGCACTACTTTAGACCTGGGCCAATAGGGAATAGTGTGCACTACTTTAGACCAGGACCAATAGGGAATAGTGTGAACTACTTTAGACCAGGGTCTTTAGCACTATATAGGGAATAGTGTGCACTACTTTAGACCAGGGACTGGATCAGTTGGGAGGGTGTGGTGCTGAAAACCCCAGGGTTGTGGGTTCAATTCCCAAGGAGGACCAGAAACAAAACCTAGGTAGTCACTCTGGATAAGAGTCTGTTAAATGACTCACTACTGTAAGTCTCTCTGGATCAGAGAGTCTGTTAAATAACTCACTACTGTAAGAGTGTCTGCTAAATGACTGAATTGTGAACAACGATGCATCGGCATTATCTGCATATTTAACATCCACCTCCGAGGAACCATCACTCTCTGGCTCTTCAGGAAGAAACACAGTGAATGAATCTAGGTCATTATAGATTTAACACCCCCCTCCGAGGAACCATCACTCTCTGGCTCTTCAGGAAGAAACACAGTGAATGAATCTAGGTCATTATAGATTTAACATCCACCTCCGAGGAACCACCACTCTGTCTCTTCAGGAAGAAACACAGTGAATTAATCTAGGTCATTATAGATTTAACACCCCCCTCCGAGGAACCACCACTCTCTGTCCCTTCAGGAAGAAACACAGTGAATTAATCTAGGTCATTATAGATTTAACACCCCCCTCCGAGGAACCACCACTCTCTGTCTCTTCAGGAAGAAACACAGTGAATTAATCTAGGTCATTATAGATTTAACACCCCCCTCCGAGGAACCACCACTCTCTGTCTCTTCAGGAAGAAACACAGTGAATTAATCTAGGTCATTATAGATTTAACACCCAGGCACTGAGGAACCACCACTCTCTGTCTCTTCAGGAAGAAACACAGTGAATTAATCTAGGTCATTATAGATTTAACATCCCCCTCCGAGGAACCACCACTCTCTGGCTCTTCAGGAAGAAACACAGTGAATTATTCTAGGTCATTATAGATTTAACATCCAGGCACTGAGGAACCACCACTCTCTGTCTCTTCAGGAAGAAACACAGTGAATTATTCTGGGTCATTATAGATTTAACATCCCCCTCCGAGGAACCATCACTCTCTGGCTCTTCAGGAAGAAACACAGTGAATTATTCTGGGTCATTATAGATTTAACATCCAGGCACTGAGGAACCACCACTCTCTGTCTCTTCAGGAAGAAACACAGTGAATTAATCTAGGTCATTATAGATTTAACACCCAGGCACTGAGGAACCACCACTCTCTGGCTCTTCAGGAAGAAACACAGTGAATGAATCTAGGTCATTATAGATTTAACACCCAGGCACTGAGGAACCACCACTCTCTGGCTCTTCAGGAAGAAATACAGTGAATTAATCTAGGTCATTATAGATTTAACACTCAGGCACCGAGGAACCAACTTATACATCTGATGACTGATTAAAATATCTCTCTCTGTCTCTACCGTCTACCCATCTTCAGCTAGTATTCCCCCAAGGGTGTGATATAATGAAGCATAAATATGGAACAACAAACTCCTAAAGACCATTTAATTTCAGTCCAGTCCAAGGCCTATCTGTTATGTCCGATGACGACCACGACACTAGACTAATGACTATGCAACACAAAACAACACAAAACAAAACAAAACAACTACTAGCGTTAAAAAAAAACCTTGTCACACCAACTTCTACGGGTTCTAGCGGTCGCCCCTGCTGCCGTTGCTCCCGAACGGGAAAATCAATCACAGGCAGCCTCTCAATACGGTTAGCTTTCATTCCGTTTGCCCCAGGTGGAGGCAAGGGCACGTATTTCAGGAGAACCATACTTCTTTCTGTCTCCTCACCTAATGAGACGAACGAGGCTGCTGCCTGCGCTGCTTGACCATGCATACATAAGGAGCAGGCGAGACACAACCCTGAAGACTACACCATGTAGCAGAGAGAGAGAGGGAGGGAGGGAGAGAGAGAGGGGGGGAGAGAGACAGAGAGAGAGAGAGAGAGAGAGAGAGAGAGGTGGGGGTAGGAGAAGATAGGGACAGAGGGAGAGAGAGAGATGTGTGGGTAGGAGTCGATATGGACAGAGAGAGAGAGAGTGAGAGAGAAAGAGAGAGAGAGAGAGAGAGAGAGAGAGAGAGAGATGTGTGGGTAGGAGAAGATAGAGAGAGAGAGAGAGAGATGCGTTGGTAGGAGAGAGAGAAAGAAAGAGAGAGAAGGAGATATGGGGCAAGGGGAGAAAGAAAGAGGATAGAGAGAGAGAGCGGGAGAGGGAGAGAGAGAACGCTTGTTGGGAGATTAAACATGTATCTCTGTTGCAACAAACAGCAAAACCATATTCAATCAAATGCAAATATTAACCTGTTAAGGAAACCAAAAGCCTCTGGATTATCCAATTACTTTGAATGAACTGCAGGACAAAATACAAACATCTCAACCCCCAAATCCCTGTGGTGTTGATGGTATCCTCAATGAAATGATCAAATATACAGACCACAAATTCCAATTGGCTAAACTTTAAACTCTCTAACATCACCCTCAGCTCTGGTATCTTCCCCAATATGTTGAACTAAAGTGGAGACAAATTTGACCTCAATAACTACAGTGGTATATGGGTCAACAGTAACATTGGGAAAATACTCTGCATTATCATTACCAGCAGACTCGAATATTTCCGCAGCGAAAACCATGTACTGAGCAAATGTCAAATTGGCTTTCTCCCAAATTACCGTACAAAAGACCACGTATTCACCCTGCACCCCCTAATTGACAAAAAAAAACTTAAAAAATCAAAGGCAAACTCTTATAATGCTTTGTTGAATTCAAAAAAGCCTTTGACTCAATCTGGCATAAGGGTTTGTTATACAAATTGATGTAAAGTGGTGTTGGGGGAAAAACAAGAAGTTTGCGGTTAAAATTGGCAAAAAAACACACACATTTCTTTCCAGGACCGGGCAGTCGGAAGTTTAACCAAATACGGTTAAACTCAGTTTTTTCCATAATTCCTGACATTTTAATCAGAGTAACAATTCCCTGTTTTATGTCAGATAGGATCACCTCTTTATTTTAAGAATGTGAAATATCAGAATAATAGTAGAGAGATGTAACGGCTGTTGGAAGGAGGACCAAGGTGCAGGGTGGTCACATTGGGTCAAAGGACGTTGCTTCACTGTTGACATTGGTCACGGTCTTCTCGCCTTCCTTCAGTGTCTCCCTCCTCTCGCCTCCATTCAGTGTCCCCCTCCTCTCTCCTCCCTTCAGTGTCCCCCTCCTCTCGCCTCCCTTCAGTGTCTCCCTCCTCTCTCCTCCCTTCAGTGTCCCCCTCCTCTCTCCTCCCTTCAGTGTCCCCCTCATCTCTCCTCCCTTCAGTGTCCCCCTCTCCTTCCTTCAGTGTCTCCCTCTCCTTCCTTCAGTGTCTCCCTCCTCTCTCCTCCCTTCAGTGTCCCCCTCCTCTCTCCTCCCTTCAGTGTCCCCCTCCTCTCTCCTCCCTTCAGTGTCCCCCTCCTCTCTCCTCCCTTCAGTGTCCCCCTCCTCTCTCCTTCCTTCAGTGTCTCCCTCCTCTCTCCTCCCTTCAGTGTCTCCCTCCTCTCTCCTCCCTTCAGTGTCCCCCTCCTCTCTCCTTCCTTCAGTGTCTCCCTCCTCTCTCCTCCCTTCAGTGTCTCCCTCCTCTCTCCTCCCTTCAGTGTCCCCCTCCTCTCTCCTCCCTTCAGTGTCCCCCTCCTCTCTCCTCCCTTCAGTGTCTCCCTCCTCTCTCCTTCCTTCAGTGTCTCCCTCTTCTCTCCTCCCTTCAGTGTCTCCATCTTCTCTCCTTCCTTCAGTGTCTCCCTCCTCTCTCCTCCCTTCAGTGTCCCCCTCTCCTTCCTTCAGTGTCTCCCTCTCCTTCCTTCAGTGTCTCCCTCTTCTCTCCTCCCTTCAGTGTCTCCATCTTCTCTCCTCCCTTCAGTGTCCCCCTCCTCTCTCCTCCCTTCAGTGTCCCCCTCCTCTCTCCTTCCTTCAGTGTCTCCCTCTCCTTCCTTCAGTGTCTCCCTCCTCTCTCCTTCCTTCAGTGTCTCCCTCCTCTCTCCTCCCTTCAGTGTCTCCCTCCTCTCTCCTCCCTTCAGTGTCCCCCTCCTCTCTCCTCCCTTCAGTGTCCCCCTCCTCTCTCCTCCCTTCAGTGTCCCCCTCCTCTCTCCTCCCTTCAGTGTCTCCCTCCTCTCTCCTCCCTTCAGTGTCCCCCTCTCCTTCCTTCAGTGTCCCCCTCCTCTCTCCTCCCTTCAGTGTCCCCCTCCTCTCTCCTTCCTTCAGTGTCCCCCTCTTCTCTCCTCCCTTCAGTGTCCCCCTCCTCTCTCCTCCCTTCAGTGTCCCCCTCCTCTCTCCTCCCTTCAGTGTCCCCCTCCTCTCTCCTCCCTTCAGTGTCCCCCTCCTCTCTCCTCCCTTCAGTGTCCCCCTCCTCTCTCCTCCCTTCAGTGTCCCCCTCCTCTCTCCTCCCTTCAGTGTCCCCCTCCTCTCTCCTCCCTTCAGTGTCCCCCTCCTCTCTCCCCCTTCAGTGTCCCCCTCCTCTCTCCTTCCTTCAGTGTCCCCCTCCTCTCTTCTCCCTTCAGTGTCCCCCTCCTCTCGCCTCCCTTCAGTGTCCCCCTCCTCTCGCCTCCCTTCAGTGTCCCCCTCCTCTCGCCTCCCTTCAGTGTCCCCCTCCTCTCGCCTCCCTTCAGTGTCC
>NW_027007834.1:73809-78809 GCF_036934945.1 Oncorhynchus masou masou | reverse complement strand
CACTCCCGGAATATGAGTCTCTATAATAATACGAGTTGATTCATTTCATTTGTTTGTTTTTTTTCCTCCTTCGGTTGTTGGAGAAACCAGCTGATATTTGCTTATTTCGCTTTTTGTTTTTCTTTTGGCGTCATTACGAACCTCTTTACGTCGTTTCCAAAGTCTGATTGGAATTCTGTGGTTCAGTCCCGAATTTCACCCCCCCCGTCCCCCGCCCCATCTCCGATATAGTGCACTTCTTTTGACTAATGTCCATAGGACTCTGGTCTAAAGTAGTGCACTATATAGGGAATATGGTTCTATAGGGCTCTGGTCTAAAGTAGTGTACTATATAGGGAATAGGGTTCTATAGGGCTCTGGTCTAAAGTAGTGCACTATATAAGGAATAGGGTTCTATATGGCTCTGGTCTAAAGTAGTGCACTATATAGGGAATAGGGTTCTATAGGGTCCTGGTCTAAAGTAGTGTACTATATAGGGAATAGGGTTCCATAGTGCTCTGGTCTAAAGTAGTGCACTATATAGGGAATAGGGTTCTATAGGGCTCTGGTCTAAAGTAGTGCACTATGTAGGGAATAGGGTTCTATAGGGCTCTGGTCTAAAGTAGTGCACTATATAGGGAATAGGGTTCTATAGGGCTCTGGTCTAAAGTAGTGCCCTATATAGGGAATAGGGTTCCATATGGCCTTGGTCTAAAGTAGTGCACTATATAGGGAATAGGGTTCTTTAGGGACCTGGTCTAAAGTAGTGCACTATATAGGGAATAGGGTTCCATAGGGCTCTGGTCTAAAGTTGTGTACTACATAGGGAATAGGGTTCCATATGGCCTTGGTCTAAAGTAGTGCACTATATAGGGAATAGGGTTCTAAAGGGCTCTGGTCTAAAGTAGTGCTCTATATAGGGAATAGGGTTCCATAGGGCTCTGGTCTAAAGTAGTGCACTATATAGGGAATAGGGTTCCATAGGGCCTTGGTCTAAAGTAGTGCACTATATAGGGAATAGGGTTCTATAGGGAATAGGGTTCCAATAGGCTCTGGTCTAAAGTAGTGCACTATATAGGGAATAGGGTACTATAGGGCTCTGGTCTAAAGTAGTGCACTATATAGGGAATATTGTTCTATTGGGCTCTGGTCTAAAGTAGTGCACTATATAGGGAATAAGATTCCATAGGGCTCTGGTCTAAAGTTGTGTACTACATAGGGAATAGGGTTCCATATGGCCTTGGTCTAAAGTAGTGCACTATATAGGGAATAGGGTTCTATAGGGCTCTGGTCTAAAGTAGTGCACTATATAGGGAATAGGGTTCTATAGGGCTCTGGTCTAAAGTAGTGCCCTATATAGGGAATAGGGTTCCATATGGCCTTGGTCTAAAGTAGTGCACTATATAGGGAATAGGGTTCTAAAGGGCTCTGGTCTAAAGTAGTGCTCTATATAGGGAATAGGGTTCCATAGGGCTCTGGTCTAAAGTTGTGCACTATATAGGGAATAGGGTTCCATAGGGCCTTGGTCTAAAGTAGTGCACTATATAGGGAATAGGGTTCCAATAGGCTCTGGTCTAAAGTAGTGCACTATATAGGGAATAGGGTACTATAGGGCTCTGGTCTAAAGTAGTGCACTATATAGGGAATATTGTTCTATTGGGCTCTGGTCTAAAGTAGTGCACTATATAGGGAATAAGATTCCATATAGCCTTGTTCTAAAGTAGTGTACTATATAGGGAATAAGATTCCATATGGCCTTGGTCTAAAGTAGTGTACTATGTAGGGAATAGGGGGCCATATGGGACGCAGGCCCATTGATTGTAAAAAGAGGGAACACTGATGTATTTACTAGGAGACGGAGTTAAAAGCAGATGCTTAAAAATAGGACGTAGGAAGTTTAAAGAGGGAACATCACATTAAACAGGTCACTATTTGGGAATCTTGACCTTGGCTGTGTCTTCTGGTCGTGTAGAGAGGTAAACAAGACCCTGTAAAAGATAAAAGCTCCTCCAACAGAAACAAGAGTGTCGATCAACATATCAAAGATCCTGGAAGTTTAAAGGACCAGATAACGAATGAACACAACATGCTGACCGAGCTAGAATTGGACCTAACCATCGTATTGTTTCACTTGATTATCTTCGAGCCTCTAAGATGGTGTATATAGCCACGATCATTATTTACTACGTTATTAAAAACCCTTTTTACGGAAGGGCCAAATTTACCAGACGCTGAGCTTTCCAAGTAAAACATTTAGATGTTGAAAGTGTGTTTTTCAAGAGGCCTCTCTGACATAGAAGCCATTTTGTATGTGTGCTACAGTCACACGTTGTTCTCGCCAGGAACACTGTGGACACTTCATAAACCAAGAGGAGATTTCCACAGCAACATTCAGCAGTGGATATATCCCGCGGTGTAGAGAACATGCTACTGGAGTCTACAGAGTGACAATTTGAATGTCAATCATTTCTTCAAGTATATAAAAATATATATATATAAATATATAGTTTTTTTTGTGTTTGTGAGGGAGGGACACTGTACTGGCTGCTGCTGAAAGCTGAGGATGTTGCTATGGTAACGGAGCTGTTGCTAACACGTCGCCATGGCGCCAGTCTGTACGGAGCAGAATCTCATCCAGTGCTCATTGTTCTCTGCTACTAAAAATAGCAAACTAATCCTCACACCGTTGTCAAACAACAAAAAAAGCAACAACAACAATCTACCGTACAATTGGGGTATTTTTTTTTACATTTTTTTTTACAAGTCACAAAGACTATTTGACTGGGTGTGATTATTAAACATTTAAAAAAAAAAATACAAAAATATGCAGAAGTTTTCAAAAGATACAAATGTGTGGATCTCAAATGACACCCTGTTCCCTCTACAGTCCCCTATGTGCCCTGGTACAGAAGTAGTGCACAGGGGGGTGTGTAGATCTCAAATGACACCCTGTTCACTATACAGTCCCCGATGTGCCCTGGTACAGAGGTAGTGCACAGGGGGGGGTCTTGACATTTGGGATGCACAGTTTTCTCATTTAAAAGAAAAAGGACTGATGGAGAGATATCACACAAAAGGATTTCCTTGAGAAGATGGATGGATAAGAGAGGGGCAGGAAGAGGACTGGATGGATAAGAGAGGGGCAGGAAGAGGACTGGATGGATAAGAGAGCGGCAGGAAGAGGACTGATGGAGAGATATCACACAAAAGGTTTTCCTTGAGAAGATGGATGGATAAGAGAGGGGCAGGAAGAGGACTGATGGAGAGATATCACACAAAAGGTTTTCATTGAGAAGATGGATGGATAAGAGAGGGGCAGGAAGAGGACTGGATGGATAAGAGAGGGGCAGGAAGAGGACTGGATGGATAAGAGAGGGGCAGGAAGAGGACTGATGGAGAGATATCACACAAAAGGATTTCCTTGAGAAGATGGATGGATAAGAGAGGGGCAGGAAGAGGACTGGATGGATAAGAGAGGGGCAGGAAGAGGACTGGATGGATAAGAGAGGGGCAGGAAGAGGACTGATGGAGAGATATCACACAAAAGGTTTTCATTGAGAAGATGGATGGATAAGAGAGGGGCAGGAAGAGGACTGGATGGATAAGAGAGGGGCAGGAAGAGGACTGATGGAGAGATATCACACAAAAGGTTTTCATTGAGAAGATGGATGGATAAGAGAGGGGCAGGAAGAGGACTGGATGGATAAGAGAGGGGCAGGAAGAGGACTGATGGAGAGATATCACACAAAAGGATTTCCTTGAGAAGATGGATGGATAAGAGAGGGGCAGGAAGAGGACTGGATGGATAAGAGAGGGGCAGGAAGAGGACTGGATGGATAGGAGAGGGGCAGGAAGAGGACTGATGGAGAGATATCACACAAAAGGTTTTCATTGAGAAGATGGATGGATAAGAGAGGGGCAGGAAGAGGACTGGATGGATAAGAGAGGGGCAGGAAAAGGACTGGATGGAGAGATATCACACAAAAGGATTTCCTTGAGAAGATGGATGGATAAGAGAGGGGCAGGAAGAGGACTGGATGGATAAGAGAGGGGCAGGAAGAGGACTGGATGGATAAGAGAGGGGCAGGAAGAGGACTGGATGGATAAGAGAGGGGCTGGAAGAGGACTGATGGAGAGATATCACACAAAAGGTTTTCATTGAGAAGATGGATGGATAAGAGAGGGGCAGGAAGAGGACTGGATGGATAAGAGAGGGGCAGGAAGAGGACTGGATGGATAAGAGAGGGGCAGGAAGAGGACTGGATGGATAAGAGAGGGGCTGGAAGAGGACTGATGGAGAGATATCACACAAAAGGTTTTCATTGAGAAGATGGATGGATAAGAGAGGGGCAGGAAAAGGACTGGATGGAGAGATATCACACAAAAGGATTTCCTTGAGAAGATGGATGGATAAGAGAGGGGCAGGAAGAGGACTGGATGGATAAGAGAGGGGCAGGAAGAGGACTGGATGGATAAGAGAGGGGCAGGAAGAGGACTGGATGGATAGGAGAGGGGCAGGAAGAGGACTGATGGAGAGATATCACACAAAAGGTTTTCATTGAGAAGATGGATGGATAAGAGAGGGGCAGGAAGAGGACTGGATGGATAAGAGAGGGGCAGGAAGAGGACTGGATGGATAAGAGAGGGGCAGGAAGAGGACTGGATGGATACGAGAGGGGCTGGAAGAGGACTGATGGAGAGATATCACACAAAAGGTTTTCCTTGAGAAGATGGATGGATAAGAGAGGGGCAGGAAAAGGGGTTGAGCTGTATGAGCCTCATGTTTTGATAAGGACAGTAATATTCTCCTCTATTTCTGATACGTCACATGAAAAGCAATTGCTTTTTCTGAGGCTCAATAACTCAGTCAGCGCTATAGATGCCTTGTGATCAGTGTGGGAGTCGATCTGAGTCGATCTGCCGGGGGGGTTGAGGCAGGAAATTTGCTTTTTCCATAGATATAGAGCTGTTTTATCGTTTATGCATCTCTCTCTAACTTTTAAACTTTTACATTTGAGTCA
>NW_027007834.1:59893-73309 GCF_036934945.1 Oncorhynchus masou masou | reverse complement strand
CTTGGTAGGTAGATCTCTGAGTGTAAGACCTGATACCTCCCTTCAGGTAGATCTCTGACTGTAAGACCTGATACCTCCCTTCAGGTAGATCTCTGACTGTAAGGCCTGATACCCTCCTCTCCCTTCAGGTGACTCTGACTGTAAGGGCCTGGTAGTGACCCTCCTTCAGGTAGATCTCTGAGATCTGTAAGGCCTGATAGTGACCCTCCCTCCCTTCAGGTAGATCTCATCTCCTGATAGTGACCACTAAGGTAGATCTCTGATGTAAGGACTGGTAGTGACCCTCCCTCCCTTCAGGTAGATCTCTGACTGTAAGGCCTGATAGTGACCCTCCCTCCCTTCAGGTAGATCTCTGACTGTATAGTGACCCCCACTCCCTTCAGGCTCTGACTGTAGGCCTGATAGTGACCCTCCCTCCCTTCAGGTAGATCTCTGACTGTAAGACCTGATACCCTCCCTCCCTTCAGGTAGATCTCTGAGTGTAGGCCTGATAGTGACCCTCCCTCCCCTTCAGGTAGATCTCTGACTCCCTCCCTTCAGGTAGATCTCTGAAGGCCTGATAGTGACCCTCCCTCCCTTCAGGTAGATCTCTGACTGTAAGACCTGATAGTGACCCTCCCACCCTTCAGGTAGATCTCTGACTGTAGGCCTGATAGTGACCCTCCCTCCCTTCAGGTAGATCTCTGACTGTAGGCCTGATACCTCCCTCCTTCAGGTAGATCTCTGACTGTAAGGCCTGATAGTGACCCTCCCTCCTTCAGGTAGATCTCTGACTGTAAGGCCTGATAGTGACCTCCTCCCTTCAGGTAGATCTCTGACTGTAAGGCCTGATGATGACCACTCCCTCCCTTCAGGTAGATCTCTGACTGTAGGCCTGATAGTGACCCTCCCTCCCCTTCAGGTAGATCTCTGACTGTAAGACCTGATAGTGACCCTCCCTCCCCTTCAGGTAGATCTCTGACTGTAGGCCCGAGTGACCCTCCCACTCTTCAGGTAGATCTCTGACTTTAGGCCTGATAGTGACCCTCCCTCCCTTCAGGTAGATCTCTGACTGTAAGCCTGATAGTGACCCTCCCTCCCTTCAGGTAGATCTCTGACTGTAAGACCTGATACCTCCCTTCAGGTAGATCTCTGACTGTAAGGCCTGATAGTGACCCTCCCTCCCTTCAGGTAGATCTCTGACTGTAAGGCCTGATAGTGACCCTCCCACTCCCTTCAGGTAGATCTCTGAGTGTAAGGCCTGATAGTGACCCCTCCCTTCAGGTAGATCTCTGACTGTAAGACCTGATACCTGACCTCTCCCTCCCTTCAGGTAGATCTCTGACTGTAGGCCTGATAGTGACCCTCCCTCCCTTCAGGTAGATCTCTGACTGTAAGGCCTGATAGTGACCCTCCCCCTCCCTTCAGGTAGGTCTCTGACTGTAAGGCCTGATAGTGACCCTCCCTCCCTTCAGGTAGATCTCTGACTGTCCTGATAGTGACCCTCCTCCCTTCAGGTAGATCTCTGACTATAAGATAGTGACCTGATACTGTAGGCCTGATAGTGACCCTCCCTCCCTTCAGGTAGATCTCTGACTGTAGGCCTGGTGACCTCCCTTCAGGCTCTGACTGTAGACCTGATACCTCCCTTCAGGTAGATCTCTGACTGTAAGGCCTGATAGTGACCCTCCCTCCCTTCAGGTAGATCTCTGACTGTAAGGCCTGATAGTGGTAGATCCCTCCTGATACTCCTTCAGGTAGATCTCTGACTATAAGGCCTGATAGTGACCCTCCCTCCCTTCAGCCTCTAGAAGACCTGAGTGATCTCTGACTGTAAGACCTGATACCTCCCTTCAGGTAGATCTCTGACTGTAAGGCCTGATAGTGACCCTCCCTCCCTTCAGGTAGATCTCTGACTGTAAGGCCTGATAGTGACCCTCCCTCCCTTCAGGTAGATCTCTGACTGTAAGGCCTGATAGTGACCTCCCTCCTTCAGGTAGATCTCTGACTGTAAGGTAGATCTCTGACTAGTGACCCTCCCTCCCTTCAGGTAGATCTCTGACTATAAGGCCTGATAGTGACCCTCCCTCCCTTCAGGTAGATCTCTGACTGTAAGGCCTGATAGTGACCTACCCTCCCTTCAGGTAGATCTCTGACTGTAACTGTGAGCCTGATACCCTCCCCCTTCAGGTAGATCTCTGACTGTAGGCCCACGATAGTGACCCTCCCTCCCCCTCCTCTGACTGTAAGGCCTGATAGTGACCCTCCCTCCCTTCAGGTAGATCTCTGACTGTAAGGCCTGATAGTGACCCTCCCTCCCTTCAGGTAGATCTCCCTGACTGTAAGGGTAGATCCTGACTGTAAGGCCTGAGTGACCCTCCCTCCCTTCAGGTAGATCTCTGACTGTAAGGCCTGATAGTGACCCTCCCTCCCTTCAGGTAGATCTCTGACTGTAAGGCCTGATAGTGACCCTCCTCCCTTCAGGTAGATCTCTGACTGTAGGCCTGATAGTGACCCTCCCTCCCTTCAGGTAGATCTCTGACTGTAAGACCTGATACCCTCCCTCCCTCAGGTAGATCTCTGACTGTAAGGCCTGATAGTGACCCTCCCTCCCTTCAGGTAGATCTCTGACTGTAAGGCCTGATAGTGACCCTCCCTCCCTTCAGGTAGATCTCTGACTGAAGTTCTGATAGTGACCCTCCCTCCCTTCAGGTAGATCTCTGACTAGGCCTGATAGTGACCCTCCCTCCCTTCAGGTAGATCTCTGACTGTAAGGCCTGATAGTGACCCTCCCTCCCTTCAGGTAGATCTCTGACTGTAAGGCCTGATAGTGACCCTCCCTCCCTTCAGGTAGATCTCTGACTGTAGGCCTGATAGTGACCCTCCCTCCCTTCAGGTAGATCTCTGACTGTAAGGCCTGATAGTGACCCTCCTCCCTTCAGGTAGATCTCTGACTGTAGGCCTGATAGTGACCCTCCTCCCTTCAGGTAGATCTCTGACTATAAGGCCTGATAGTGACCCTCCCTCCCTTCAGGTAGATCTCTGACTGTAGATCTCTGACTGCCTGATAGTGACCCTCCCTCCCTTCAGGTAGATCTCTGACTGTAAGGCCTGATAGTGACCCTCTGTAGACCTCCCCCTTCAGGTAGATCTCTGACTGGCCTGATAGGCCCTGATAGTGACCTGATAGTGACTCCCTCCCTTCAGGTAGATCTCTGACTGTAAGGCCTGATAGTGACCCTCCCTCCCTTCAGGTAGATCTCTGACTGTGAGCCTCCCTCCCTTCAGGTAGATCTCTGACTATAAGGCCTGATAGTGACCCTCCCTCCTCCTTCAGGTAGATCTCTGACTGTAAGGCCTGATAGTGACCCTCCCTCCCTTCAGGTAGATCTCTGACTGTAAGGCCTGATAGTGACCCTCCCTCCCTTCAGGTAGATCTCTGACTGTAAGGCCTGATAGTGACCCTCCCTCCCTTCAGGTAGATCTCTGACTGTAAGGCCTGATAGTGACCTGACTCCCTCCCTTCAGGTAGATCTCTGACTGTAAGGTAGATCCTGATAGTGACCCTCCCTCCCTTCAGGTAGATCTCTGACTGTAAGGCCTGATAGTGACCCTCCCTCCCTTCAGGTAGATCTCTGACTATAAGGCCTGATAGTGACCCTCCCTCCCTTCAGGTAGATCTCTGACTCTGTAAGGCCTGATAGTGACCCTCCCTCCCTTCAGGTAGATCTCTGACTGTAAGGCCTGATAGTGACCCTCCCTCCCTTCAGGTAGATCTCTGACTGTAAGGCCTGATAGTGACCCTCCTCTGACCCTTCAGGGTAGATCTCTGACTGTAAGGCCTGAGTGACCCTCCCTCCTTCAGGTAGATCTCTGACTGTAAGGCCTGATAGTGACCCTCCCTCCCTTCAGGTAGATCTCTGACTGTAAGGCCTGATAGTGACCCTCCCTCCCTTCAGGTAGATCTCTGACTCTGACTAAGGCCTGATAGTGACCCTCCCTCCCTTCAGGTAGATCTCTGACTGTAAGGCCTGATAGTGACCCTCCCTCCCTTCAGGTAGATCTCTGACTGTAAGGCCTGACCCTAGGTGACCCTCCCTCCTCCTTCAGGTAGATCTCTGACTGTAAGGCCTGATAGTGACCCTCCCTTTCAGGTAGATCAGGTAGATCTCCCTGGTACTGTAAGGCCTGATAGTGACCCTCCCTCCCTTCAGGTAGATCTCTGACTGTAAGGCCTGATAGTGACCCTCCCTCCCTTCAGGTAGATCTCTGACTGTAAGGCCTGATAGTGACCCTCCCTCCCTTCAGGTAGATCTCTGACTGTAAGGCCTGATAGTGACCCTCCCTCCCTTCAGGTAGATCTCTGACTGTAAGACCTGATACCTCCCTTCAGGTAGATCTCTGACTGTAAGGCCTGATAGTGACCCTCCCTCCCTTCAGGTAGATCTCTGACTGTAAGGCCTGATAGTGACCCTCCCTCCCTTCAGGTAGATCTCTGACTGTAAGGCCTGATAGTGACCCTCCCTCCCTTCAGGTAGATCTCTGACTATAAGGCCTGATAGTGACCCTCCCTCCCTTCAGGTAGATCTCTGACTGTAAGGCCTGATAGTGACCTCCTCTGACTGTAAGACCTTCAGGTAGATCTCTGACTGTAAGGCCTGATAGTGACCCTCCCTCCCTTCAGGTAGATCTCTGACTGTAAGGCCTGATAGGTAGATCTCTGACTGTAAGGCCTGATAGTGACCCTCCCTCCCTTCAGGTAGATCTCTGACTGTAAGGCCTGATAGTGACCCTCCCTCCCTCCCTTCAGGTAGATCTCTGACTGTAAGGCCTCCCTCCCCAGGTTCTCTGACTGATAGTGACCTGATAGTGACCCCTCCCTCCCTTCAGGTAGATCTCTGACTGTAAGGCCTGAGATCTCTGACTGTAAGGCCTGATAGTGACCCTCCCTCCCTTTCAGGTAGATCTCTGACTGTAAGGCCTGATAGTGACCCTCCCTCCCTTCAGGTAGATCTCTGACTGTAAGGCCTGATAGTGACCCTCCCTCCCTTCAGGTAGATCTCTGACTGTAAGGCCTGATAGTGACCCTCCCTCCCTTCAGGTAGATCTCTGACTGTAAGGCCTGATAGTGACCCTCCCTCCCTTCAGGTAGATCTCTGACTGTAAGGCCTGATAGTGACCCTCCCTCCCTTCAGGTAGATCTCTGACTGTAAGGCCTGATACCTCCCTTCAGGTAGATCTCTGACTGTAAGGCCTGATAGTGACCCTCCCTCCCTTCAGGTAGATCTCTGACTATAAGGCCTGATAGTGACCCTCCCTCCCTTCAGGTAGATCTCTGACTGTAAGTGACCTATAGTGACCCTCCCTCCTTCAGGTAGATCTCTGACTGTAAGTTGCTCTGGATAAGAGGTTCTGCTAAATGACTCAAATGTAAAAGTTTAAAAGTTAGAGAGAGATGCATAAACGATAAAACAGCTCTATATCTATGGAAAAAGCAAATTTCCTGCCTCAACCCCCTCCCTCCCTTCAGCAGATCGACTCAGATCGACTCCCACACTGATCACAAGGCATCTAAAGCGCTGACTGAGTTATTGGGCCTCAGAAAAATCGCAATTGCTTTTCATGTGACGTATCAGGAAATAGTGAATCTCTCCAGAATATTACTGTCCTTATCAAAACACGAGGCTCTTCCTGCCTCAGCTCAACCCCTTTTCCTGCCCTCTCTTATCCATCCAGTCCTCTTCCTGCCCCTCTCTTATCCATCCAGTCCCTCTTCCTGCCCCTCTCTTATCCATCCAGTCCTCTTCCTGCCCCTCTCTTATCCATCCAGTCCTCTTCCTGCCCCTCTCTTATCCATCCAGTCCTCTTCCTGCCCCTCTCTTATCCATCCAGTCCTCTTCCTGCCCCTCTCTTATCCATCCATCTTCTCAAGGAAATCAGTTTGTGTGATATCTCTCCATCCAGTCCTCTTCCTGCCCCTCTCTTATCCATCCATCTTCTCAATGAAAACCTTTTGTGTGATATCTCTCCATCCAGTCCTCTTCCTGCCCCTCTCTTATCCATCCAGTCCTCTTCCTGCCCCTCTTTATCCATCCAGTCCTCTTCCTGACCCTCTCTTATCCATCCATCTTCTCAATGAAAACCTTTTGTGTGATATCTCTCCATCAGTCCTCTTCCTGCCCCTCTTTATCCATCCAGTCCTCTTCCTGCCTCTTATCCATCCATCTTCTCAATGAAAACCTTTTTGTGTGATATCTCTCCATCAGTCCTCTTCCTGCCCCTCTCTTATCCATCCAGTCCTCTTCCTGCCCCTCTCTTATCCATCCATCTTCTCAATGAAAACCTTTTGTGTGATATCTCTCCATCAGTCCTCTTCCTGCCCCTCTCTTATCCATCCAGTCCTCTTCCTGCCTCTCTCTTATCCATCCATCTTCTCAATGAAAACCTTTTGTGTGATATCTCTCCATCAGTCCTCTTCCTGCCCCTCTCTTATCCATCCAGTCCTCTTCCTGCCCCTCTTTATCCATCCATCTTCTCAAGGAAAACCTTTGTGTGATATCTCTCCATCAGTCCTCTTCCTGCCCCTCTCTTATCCATCCAGTCCTCTTCCTGCCCCCTCTCTTATCCATCCATCTTCTCAAGGAAATCATTTTGTGTGATATCTCTCCATCAGTCCTCTTCCTGCCCCTCTCTTATCCATCCATCTTCTCAAGGAAAACCTTTTGTGTGATATCTCTCCATCCAGTCCTCTTCCTGCCCCTCTCTTATCCATCCATATCCTCAAGGAAATCCTTTTGTGTGATATCTCTCCATCAGTCCTCTTCCTGCCCCTCTCTTGTCCATCCAGTCCTCTTCCTGCCCCTCTCTTATCCATCCATATTCTCAAGGAAATCCTTTTGTGTGATATCTCTCCATCAGTCCTCTTCCTGCCCCTCTCTTATCCATCCATCTTCTCAATGAAAACCTTTTGTGTGATATCTCTCCATCAGTCCTCTTCCTGCCCCTCTCTTATCCATCCAGTCCTCTTCCTGCCCCTCTCTTATCCATCAATCTTCTCAATGAAAACCTTTTGTGTGATATCTCTCCATCAGTCCTCTTCCTGCCCCTCTCTTATCCATCCATCTTCTCAATGAAAACCTTTTGTGTGATATCTCTCCATCAGTCCTCTTCCTGCCCCTCTCTTATCCATCCAGTCCTCTTCCTGCCCCTCTCTTATCCATCCATCTTCTCAATGAAAACCTTTTGTGTGATATCTCTCCATCAGTCCTCTTCCTGCCCCTCTCTTATCCATCCAGTCCTCTTCCTGCCCCTCTCTTATCCATCCATCTTCTCAATGAAAACCTTTTGTGTGATATCTCTCCATCAGGTCTCTTCCTGCCTCTCTCTTATCCATCCATCTTCTCAATGAAAACCTTTTGTGTGATATCTCTCCATCAGTCCTCTTCCTGCCCCTCTCTTATCCATCCAGTCCTCTTCCTGCCTCTCTCTTATCCATCCATCTTCTCAATGAAAACCTTTTGTGTGATATCTCTCCATCAGGTCTCTTCCTGCCTCTCTCTTATCCATCCATCTTCTCAATGAAAACCTTTTGTGTGATATCTCTCCATCAGTCCTCTTCCTGCCCCTCTCTTATCCATCCAGTCCTCTTCCTGCCTCTCTTATCCATCCATCTTCTCAATGAAAACCTTTTGTGTGATATCTCTCCATCAGTCCTCTTCCTGCCCCTCTCTTATCCATCCAGTCCTCTTCCTGCCCCTCTCTTATCCATCCATCTTCTCAAGGAAAACCTTTTGTGTGATATCTCTCCATCAGTCCTCTTCCTGCCCCTCTCTTATCCATCCAGTCCTCTTCCTGCCCCTCTCTTATCCATCCATATTCTCAAGGAAATCCTTTTGTGTGATATCTCTCCATCAGTCCTCTTCCTGCCCCTCTCTTATCCATCCATCTTCTCAATGAAAACCTTTTGTGTGATATCTCTCCATCAGTCCTCTTCCTGCCCCTCTCTTATCCATCCAGTCCTCTTCCTGCCCCTCTCTTATCCATCCATCTTCTCAATGAAAACCTTTTGTGTGATATCTCTCCATCAGTCCTCTTCCTGCCCCTCTCTTATCCATCCAGTCCTCTTCCTGCCCCTCTCTTATCCATCCATCTTCTCAATGAAAACCTTTTGTGTGATATCTCTCCATCAGTCCTCTTCCTGCCCCTCTCTTATCCATCCAGTCCTCTTCCTGCCCCTCTCTTATCCATCCAGTCCTCTTCCTGCCCCTCTCTTATCCATCCATCTTCTCAATGAAAACCTTTTTGTGTTATATCTCTCCATCAGTCCTCTTCCTGCCCCTCTCTTATCCATCCAGTCCTCTTCCTGCCCCTCTCTTATCCATCCAGTCCTCTTCCTGACCCTCTCTTATCCATCCATCTTCTCAATGAAAACCTTTTGTGTGATATCTCTCCATCAGTCCTCTTCCTGCCCCTCTCTTATCCATCCATCTTCTCAATGAAAACGTTTTGTGTGATATCTCTCCATCAGTCCTCTTCCTGCCCCTCTCTTATCCATCCAGTCCTCTTCCTGCCTCTCTTATCCATCCATCTTCTCAATGAAAACCTTTTGTGTGATATCTCTCCATCAGTCCTCTTCCTGCCCCTCTCTTATCCATCCAGTCCTCTTCCTGCCTCTCTCTTATCCATCCATCTTCTCAATGAAAACCTTTTGTGTGATATCTCTCCATCAGTCCTCTTCCTGCCCCTCTCTTATCCATCCAGTCCTCTTCCTGCCCCTCTCTTATCCATCCATCTTCTCAAGGAAAACCTTTGTGTGATATCTCTCCATCAGTCCTCTTCCTGCCCCTCTCTTATCCATCCAGTCCTCTTCCTGCCCCTCTCTTATCCATCCATCTTCTCAAGGAAATCATTTTGTGTGATATCTCTCCATCAGTCCTCTTCCTGCCCCTCTCTTATCCATCCATCTTCTCAAGGAAAACCTTTTGTGTGATATCTCTCCATCCAGTCCTCTTCCTGCCCCTCTCTTATCCATCCATATCCTCAAGGAAATCCTTTTGTGTGATATCTCTCCATCAGTCCTCTTCCTGCCCCTCTCTTGTCCATCCAGTCCTCTTCCTGCCCCTCTCTTATCCATCCATATTCTCAAGGAAATCCTTTTGTGTGATATCTCTCCATCAGTCCTCTTCCTGCCCCTCTCTTATCCATCCATCTTCTCAATGAAAACCTTTTGTGTGATATCTCTCCATCAGTCCTCTTCCTGCCCCTCTCTTATCCATCCAGTCCTCTTCCTGCCCCTCTCTTATCCATCAATCTTCTCAATGAAAACCTTTTGTGTGATATCTCTCCATCAGTCCTCTTCCTGCCCCTCTCTTATCCATCCATCTTCTCAATGAAAACCTTTTGTGTGATATCTCTCCATCAGTCCTCTTCCTGCCCCTCTCTTATCCATCCAGTCCTCTTCCTGCCCCTCTCTTATCCATCCATCTTCTCAATGAAAACCTTTTGTGTGATATCTCTCCATCAGTCCTCTTCCTGCCCCTCTCTTATCCATCCAGTCCTCTTCCTGCCCCTCTCTTATCCATCCATCTTCTCAATGAAAACCTTTTGTGTGATATCTCTCCATCAGGTCTCTTCCTGCCCCTCTCTTATCCATCCATCTTCTCAATGAAAACCTTTTGTGTGATATCTCTCCATCAGTCCTCTTCCTGCCCCTCTCTTATCCATCCAGTCCTCTTCCTGCCTCTCTCTTATCCATCCATCTTCTCAATGAAAACCTTTTGTGTGATATCTCTCCATCAGGTCTCTTCCTGCCTCTCTCTTATCCATCCATCTTCTCAATGAAAACCTTTTGTGTGATATCTCTCCATCAGTCCTCTTCCTGCCCCTCTCTTATCCATCCAGTCCTCTTCCTGCCTCTCTCTTATCCATCCATCTTCTCAATGAAAACCTTTTGTGTGATATCTCTCCATCAGTCCTCTTCCTGCCCCTCTCTTATCCATCCAGTCCTCTTCCTGCCCCTCTCTTATCCATCCATCTTCTCAAGGAAAACCTTTTGTGTGATATCTCTCCATCAGTCCTCTTCCTGCCCCTCTCTTATCCATCCAGTCCTCTTCCTGCCCCTCTCTTATCCATCCATATTCTCAAGGAAATCCTTTTGTGTGATATCTCTCCATCAGTCCTCTTCCTGCCCCTCTCTTATCCATCCATCTTCTCAATGAAAACCTTTTGTGTGATATCTCTCCATCAGTCCTCTTCCTGCCCCTCTCTTATCCATCCAGTCCTCTTCCTGCCCCTCTCTTATCCATCCATCTTCTCAAGGAAATCCTTTTGTGTGATATCTCTCCATCAGTCCTCTTCCTGCCCCTCTCTTATCCATCCAGTCCTCTTCCTGCCCCTCTCTTATCCATCCATCTTCTCAAGGAAATCCTTTTGTGTGATATCTCTCCATCAGTCCTCTTCCTGCTCCTCTCTTATCCATCCAGTCCTCTTCCTGCCCCTCTCTTATCCATCCAGTCCTCTTCCTGCCCCTCTCTTATCCATCCATCTTCTCAATGAAAACCTTTTGTGTGATATCTCTCCATCAGTCCTCTTCCTGCCCCTCTCTTATCCATCCAGTCCTCTTCCTGCCCCTCTCTTATCCATCCAGTCCTCTTCCTGCCCCTCTCTTATCCATCCAGTCCTCTTCCTGCCCCTCTCTTATCCATCCAGTCCTCTTCCTGCCCCTCTCTTATCCATCCAGTCCTCTTCCTGCCCCTCTCTTATCCATCCATCTTCTCAAGGAAATCCTTTTGTGTGATATCTCCCCAATCGTCCTTTTTCTTTTAAATGAGAAAACTGTGCATCCCAAATGTCAACACCTCCCCTGTGCACTACTTCTGTACCAGGGCACATCGGGGACTGTATAGTGAACAGGGTGTCATTTGAGATCCACACACCCCCTGTGCACTACTTCTGTACCAGGGCACATCGGGGACTGTATAGTGAACAGGGTGTCATTTGAGATCCACACCCCCCCCTGTGCACTACTTCTGTACCAGGGCACATAGGGGACAGTATAGGGAACAGGGTGTCATTTAAGATCCACCCCCCCCCTGTGCACTACTTCTGACCAGGGCACATAGGGGACTGTATAGGGAACAGGGTGTCATTTGAGATCCACACATTTGTATCTTTTGAAAACTTCTGCATATTTTTGTATTTTTTATTTTTAAATGTTTAATAATCACACCCAGTCAAATAGTCTTTGTGACTTGTAAAAAAATAAAATAAAAAAAATACCCCAATTGTACAGTAGATTGTTGTTGTTGTTTTTTGTTGTTGTTTGACAACGGTGTGAGGATTAGTTTGCTATTTTTAGTAGCAGAGAACAATGAGCACTGGATGAGATTCTGCTTCGTACAGACTGGCGCCATGGTGACGTGTTAGCAACAGCTCCGTTACCATAGCAACATCCTCAGCTTTCAGCAGCAGCCAGTACAGTGTTCCTCCCTCACAAACACAAAAAAAACTATATATTTATATATATATATATTTTTATATACTTGAAGAAATGATTGACATTCAAATTGTCACTCTGTAGACTCCAGTAGCATGTTCTCTACACCGCGGGATATATCCACTGCTGAATGTTGCTGTGGAAATCTCCTCTTGGTTTATGAAGTGTCCACAGTGTTCCTGGCGAGAACAACGTGTGACTGTAGCACACATACAAAATGGCTTCTATGTCAGAGAGGCCTCTTGAAAAACACACTTTCAACATCTAAATGTTTTACTTGGAAAGCTCGGCGTCTGGTGAATTTGGCCCTTCCGTAAAAAGGGTTTTTAATAACGTAGTAAATAATGATCGTGGCTATATACACCATCTTAGAGGCTCGAAGATAATCAAGTGAAACAATACGATGGTTAGGTCCAATTCTAGCTCGGTCAGCATGTTGTGTTCATTCGTTATCTGGTCCTTTAAACTTCCAGGATCTTTGATATGTTGATCGACACTCTTGTTTCTGTTGGAGGAGCTTTTATCTTTTACAGGGTCTTGTTTACCTCTCTACACGACCAGAAAACACAGCCAAGGTCAAGATTCCCAAATAGTGACCTGTTTAATGTAATGTTCCCTCTTTAAACTTGGTCCTATTTTTAAGCATCTGCTTTTAACTCCGTCTCCTAGTAAATACATCAGTGTTCCCTCTTTTTACAATCAATGGGCCTGCGTCCCATATGGCCCCCTATTCCCTACATAGTACACTACTTTAGACCAAAGCCATATGGAATCTTATTCCCTATATAGTACACTACTTTAGAACAAGGCTATATGGAATCTTATTCCCTATATAGTACACTACTTTAGACCAAAGCCATATGGAATCTTATTCCCTATATAGTACACTACTTTAGAACAAGGCCATATGGAATCTTATTCCCTATATAGTGCACTACTTTAGACCAGAGCCCAATAGAACAATATTCCCTATATAGTGCACTACTTTAGACCAGAGCCCAATAGAACAATATTCCCTATATAGTGCACTACTTTAGACCAGAGCCTATTGGAACCCTATTCCCTATATAGTGCACTACTTTAGACCAATGCCCTATGGAACCCTATTCCCTATATAGTGCACTACTTTAGACCAATGCCCTATGGAACCCTATTCCCTATATAGAGCACTACTTTAGACCAGAGCCCTTTAGAACCCTATTCCCTATATAGTGCACTACTTTAGACCAAGGCCATATGGAACCCTATTCCCTATATAGTACACTACTTTAGACCAAGGCCCTATGGAACCTATTCCCTATATAGTGCACTACTTTAGACCAGAGCCCTATAGAACCCTATTCCCTATATAGTGCACTACTTTAGACCAAGGCCATATGGAACCCTATTCCCTATGTAGTGCACAACTTTAGACCAGAGCCCTATGGAACCCTATTCCCTATATAGTGCACTACTTTAGACCAGGTCCCTAAAGAACCCTATTCCCTATATAGTGCACTACTTTAGACCAAGGCCATATGGAACCCTATTCCCTATATAGGGCACTACTTTAGACCAGGTCCCTAAAGAACCCTATTCCCTATATAGTGCACTACTTTAGACCAGAGCCCTATGGAACCCTATTCCCTATATAGTGCACTACTTTAGACCAGGACCCTATAGAACCCTATTCCTATATAGTGCACTACTTTAGACCAGAGCCATATAGAACCCTATTCCTTATATAGTGCACTACTTTAGACCAGAGCCCTATAGAACCCTATTCCCTATATAGTACACTACTTTAGACCAGAGCCCTATAGAACCCTATTCCCTATATATAGTCCACTACTTTAGACCAGAGCCCTATAGAACCCTATTCCCTATATAGTACACTGCTTTAGACCAGGACCTTATGGAACCCTATCCCCTATATAGTACACTACTTTAGACCAGAGCCCTAT
>NW_027007834.1:49893-54893 GCF_036934945.1 Oncorhynchus masou masou | reverse complement strand
ACACAGGGCAACAATACAGTATATAGTCAGATAATGAGATAAATACACAGGGCAGCAATACAGTAAACAGTCAGCTCAGAGAGGAATACACAGAGCAGCAATACAGTATATAGTCAGCTCAGAGAGGAATACACAGGGCAACAATACAGTATATAGTCAGATAATGTGATAAATACACAGAGCAATAATACAGTAAACAGTCAGCTCAGAGAGAATACACAGAGCAGCAATACAGTATATAGTCAGCTCAGAGAGGAATACACAGGGCAACAATACAGTATATAGTCAGATAATGAGATGAATACACAGGGCAGCAATAGAGTATATAGTCAGATAATGAGATAAATACACAGGGCAACAATACAGTATACAGTCAGATAATGAGATAAATACACAGAGCAGCAATACAGTATATAGTCAGATAATGAGATAAATACACAGGGCAGCAATACAGTATATATTCAGCTCAGAGGGGAATACACAGAGCAACAATACAGTATATATATAGTCAGCTCAGAGGGGAATACACAGGGCAGCAATACAGTATATAGTCAGATAATGAGATAAATACACAGGGCAACAATACAGTATACAGTCAGATAATGAGATAAATACACAGAGCAGCAATACAGTATATAGTCAGATAATGAGATAAATACACAGGGCAGCAATACAGTATATAGTCAGCTCAGAGGGAATACACAGAGCAACAATACAGTATATAGTCAGCTCAGAGGGGAATACACAGGGCAGCAATACAGTATATAGTCAGATAATGAGATAAATACACAGGGCAACAATACAGTATACAGTCAGATAATGAGATAAATACACAGGCAACAATACAGTATATAGTCAGATAATGTGATAAATACACAGGGCAGCAATACAGTATATAGTCAGATAATGAGATAAATACACAGGGCAACAATACAGTATACAGTCAGATAATGAGATAAATACACAGAGCAGCAATACAGTAAACAGTCAGCTCAGAGAGGAATACACAGAGCAGCAATACAGTATATAGTCAGCTCAGAGAGGAATACACAGGGCAACAATACAGTATATAGTCAGATAATGAGATAAATACACAGAGCAACAATACAGTAAACAGTCAGCTCAGAGAGGAATACACAGAGCAGCAATACAGTATATAGTCATCTCAGAGAGGAATACACAGGGCAACAATACAGTATATAGTCAGATAATGAGATAAATACACAGGGCAGCAATACAGAAAACAGTCAGCTCAGAGGAATACACAGAGCAGCAATACAGTATATAGTCAGCTCAGAGAGGAATACACAGGGCAACAATACAGTATATAGTCAGATAATGAGATAAATACACAGAGCAACAATACAGTAAACAGTCAGCTCAGAGAGGAATACACAGAGCAGCAATACAGTATATAGTCAGCTCAGAGAGGAATACACAGGGCAACAATACAGTATACAGTCAGATAATGAGATGAATACACAGGGCAGCAATACAGTATACAGTCAGATAATGAGATAAATACACAGGGCAGCAATACAGTATATAGTCAGATAATGAGATGAATACACAGAGCAGCAATACAGTATATAGTCAGATAATGAGATAAATACACAGGGCAGCAATACAGTATATAGTCAGCTCAGAGGGAATACACAGAGCAACAATACAGTATATAGTCAGCTCAGAGGGGAATACACAGGGCAGCAATACAGTATATAGTCAGATAATGAGATAAATACACAGGGCAACAATACAGTATACAGTCAGATAATGAGATAAATACACAGAGCAGCAATACAGTATATAGTCAGATAATGAGATAAATACACAGTGCAGCAATACAGTATATAGTCAGCTCAGAGGGGAATACACAGAGCAACAATACAGTATATAGTCAGCTCAGAGGGGAATACACAGGGCAGCAATACAGTATATAGTCAGATAATGAGATAAATACACAGGGCAACAATACAGTATACAGTCAGATAATGAGATAAATACACAGGGCAACAATACAGTATATAGTCAGATAATGTGATAAATACACAGGGCAGCAATACAGTATATAGTCAGATAATGAGATAAATACACAGGGCAACAATACAGTATACAGTCAGATAATGAGATAAATACACAGAGCAACAATACAGTATATAGTCAGATAATGAGATAAATACACAGGGCAGCAATACAGTATATAGTCAGCTCAGAGGGGAATACACAGAGCAACAATACAGTATATAGTCAGCTCAGAGGGGAATACACAGGGCAACAATACAGTATATAGTCAGATAATGAGATAAATACACAGGGCAACAATACAGTATACAGTCAGATAATGAGATAAATACACAGGGCAACAATACAGTATATAGTCAGATAATGTGATAAATACACAGGGCAGCAATACAGTATATAGTCAGCTCAGAGGGGAATACACAGAGCAGCAATACAGTATATAGTCAGATGATGAGATGAATACACAGAGCAACAATACAGTATATAGTCAGCTCAGAGAGAATACACAGGGCAACAATACAGTATACAGTCAGATAATGACATAAATACACAGGGCAGCAATACAGTATATAGTCAGCTCAGAGAGGAATACACAGGGCAACAATACAGTATACAGTCAGCTCAGAGGGGAATACACAGGGCAACAATACAGTAAATAGTCAGATAATGAGAGGAATACACAGAGCAACAATACAGTATATAGTCAGATAATGAGAGGAATACACAGGGCAACAATACAGTATATAGTCAGCTCAGAGGAATACACAGGGCAACAATACAGTATACAGTCAGATAATGACATAAATACACAGGGCAGCAATACAGTATATAGTCAGATAATGAGATAAATACACAGGGCAGCAATACAGTATATAGTCAGCTCAGAGAGGAACACACAGTGCAGGAATACAGTATATAGTCAGATAATGAGATAAATACACAGGGCAGCAATACAGTATATAGTCAGATAATGAGAGGAATACACAGAGCAGCAATACAGTATACAGTCAGATAATGAGATAAATTCACAGGGCAGCAATACAGTATATAGTCAGCTCAGAGAGGAATACACAGGGCGACAATACAGTATACAGTCAGATAATGAGATAAATACACAGGGCAACAATACAGTAAATAGTCAGATAATGAGATGAATACACAGGGCAGCAATACAGTATATAGTCAGATAATGTGATAAATACACAGGGCAGCAATACAGTATATAGTCAGCTCAGAGGGGAATACACAGAGCAGCAATACAGTATATAGTCAGATGATGAGATGAATACACAGAGCAACAATCGGGTATATAGTCAGCTCAGAGAGGAATACAGAGGGCAACAATACAGTATACAGTCAGATAATGACATAAATACACAGGGCAGCAATACAGTATATAGTCAGCTCAGAGAGGAATACACAGGGCAACAATACAGTATACAGTCAGCTCAGAGGGGAATACACAGGGCAACAATACAGTATATATTCAGATAATGAGAGGAATACACAGAGCAACAAAACAGTATATAGTCAGATAATGAGAGGAATACACAGGGCAACAATACAGTATATAGTCAGCTCAGAGAGGAATACACAGGGCAACAATACAGTATACAGTCAGATAATGACCTAAATACACAGGGCAGCAATACAGTATATAGTCAGATAATGAGATAAATACACAGGGCAGCAATACAGTATATAGTCAGCTCAGAGGGGAATACACAGGGCAGCAATACAGTATATAGTCAGATAATGAGATAAATACACAGGGCAGCAATACAGTATATAGTCAGATAATGAGATGAATACACAGGGCAGCAATACAGTATATAGTCAGCTCAGAGAGGAATACACAGAGCAACAATACAGTATACAGTCAGATAATGAGAGGAATACACAGGGCAACAATACAGTATACAGTCAGATAATGAGATGAATACACAGGGCAACAATACAGTATACAGTCAGATAATGAGATGAATACACAGAGCAACAATACAGTATATAGTCAGATAATGAGATGAATACACAGGGCAACAATACAGTATACAGTCAGATAATGAGATGAATACACAGAGCAACAATACAGTATACAGTCAGATAATGTGAGGAATACACAGAGCAACAATACAGTATACAGTCAGATAATGAGATGAATACACAGAGCAACAATACAGTATACAGTCAGCTCAGAGGGGAATACACAGGGCAACAATACAGTATACAGTCAGATAATGAGAGGAATACACAGATCAACAATACAGTATACAGTCAGCTCAGAGGGGAATACACAGGGCAACAATACAGTATATAGTCAGATAATGAGAGGAATACACAGAGCAACAATACCGTATATAGTCAGATAATGAGATGAATACACAGAGCAACAATACAGTATATAGTCAGATAATGAGATGAATACACAGAGCAACAAAACAGAATATAGTCAGATAATGAGATGAATACACAGGGCAACAATACAGTATATAGTCAGCTCAGAGAGGAATACACAGAGCAGCAATACAGTATACAGTCAGATAATGAGATGAATACACAGAGCAACAATACAGTATATAGTCAGATAATGAGATGAATACACAGGGCAACAATACAGTATACAGTCAGATAATGAGATGAATACACAGGGTAACAATACAGTATATAGTCAGATAATGAGAGGAATACACAGAGCAACAATACAGTATCATATTGTTATGTACGGGGGACATATTATTATGTACAGGGGGTCATATTATTATATACAGGGGGTCATATTATTATGTACAGGGGGGCCATATTATTATATACAGGGGGGTCATATTATTATGTACAGGGGGTCATTTTATTATGTACAGGGGGTCATATTATTATGTACAGGGGGTCATATTATTATGTACAGGGGGTTATATTATTATATACAGGGGGTCATATTATTATGTACAGGGGGTCATATTATTATGTACAGGGGGGCCATA
>NW_027007834.1:39893-42393 GCF_036934945.1 Oncorhynchus masou masou | reverse complement strand
GGAGGAGAGAGGAGGGGACACTGAAGGAAGGAGAGGGGGACACTGAAGGGAGGAGAGAGGAGGGGGACACTGAAGGGAGGAGAGAGGAGGGGGACACTGAAGGGAGGGGAGAGAGGAGGGAGACACTGAAGGAAGGAGAGAGAGGGGGAGACACTGAAGGGAGGAGAGAGGAGGGGGACACTGAAGGGAGGAGAGAGGGAGGGGGACACTGAAGGAAGGAGAGAGGAGGGGGACACTGAAGGGAGGAGAGAGGAGGGGGACACTGAAGGGGAGGAAGGAGGGAGACACTGAAGGGAGGAGAGAGGAGGGGGACACTGAAGGGAGGAGAGGGAGACACTGAAGGAAGGAGAGAGGAGGGGGGACACTGAAGGGAGGAGAGAGGAGGGGACACTGAAGGGGAGGAGAGGGAGACACTGAAGGGAGGAGAGAGGAGGGGGACACTGAAGGAAGGAGAGAGGTGAGGGGGACACTGAAGGGAGGAGAGAGGAGGGGGACACTGAAGGAAGGAGAGGGGAGACACTGAAGGGAGGAGAGAGGAGGGGGACACTGAAGGGGGAGAGAGGAGGGGGAAACTGAAGGGAGGAGAGAGGAGGGGGACACTGAAGGGAGGAGAGGGAGACACTGAAGGGAGGGAGAGAGGAGACACTGAAGGGGAGGAGAGAGGAGGGGGACACTGAAGGGAGGAGGAGAGGAGGGGGACACTGAAGGGAGGAGAGAGGAGGGGGACACTGAAGGGAGGAGAGGGAGACACTGAAGGGAGGAGAGAGGAGGGGGACACTGAAGGGAGGAGAGAGGAGGGGGACACTGAAGGGAGGAGAGGAGGGGGAAGGGAGGAGAGGGGGACACTGAAGGAAGGAGAGAGGAGACACTGAAGGGAGGAGAGAGGAGGGGGACACTGAAGGGAGGAGAGAGGAGGGGGACACTGAAGGGAGGAGAGGGAGGGGGACACTGAAGGGAGGAGGAAGAGGAGGGGACACTGAAGGAAGGAGAGAGGAGACACTGAAGGAAGGTGAGAAGAGGGGGACACTGAAGGGAGGAGAAGAGGGGGACACTGAAGGGAGGAGAGAGGAGGGGGACACTGAAGGGAGGAGAGAAGAGGGGAGACACTGAAGGGAGGAGAGAAGAGGGGGACACTGAAGGAAGGAGAGAGGAGGGGGACACTGAAGGAAGGAGAGAGGAGGGGGACACTGAAGGGAGGCGAGAGGAGGGGGACACTGAAGGAAGGAGAGGGAGGGGGACACTGAAGGAAGGAGAGAGGAGGGAGACACTGAAGGAAGGAGAGAGGAGGGGAGACACTGAAGGAAGGGGAGAGGAAGAGGGGGACACTGAAGGGAGGAGGAGGGAGGGGGACACTGAAGGGAGGGGGAGAGGAGGGGGACACTGAAGGAAGGAGGAGAGGAGGGGGACACTGAAGGAGGAGAGAGGGAGGGAGACACTGAAGGGAGGAGAGAGGAGGGAGACACTGAAGGAAGGAGAAAGGAGGGGGACACTGAAGGGAGGAGAGAGGAGGGGGACACTGAAGGGAGGAGAGAGGAGGGGGACACTGAAGGGAGGAGAGAGGAGGGGGACACTGAAGGTAGGAGAGAGGAGGGGGACACTGAAGGGAGGAGAGAGGAGGGGGACACTGAAGGGAGGAGAGAAGAGGGGGACACTGAAGGAAGGAGAGAGGAGGGGGACACTGAAGGGAGGAGAGAGGAGGGGGAAAGGGGACACTGAAGGGAGGAGAGAGGGAGGGGGGACACTGAAGGGAGGAGAGGGAGACACTGAAGGGAGGAGAGAGGAGGGGGACACTGAAGGGAGGAGAGAGGAGGGGGACACTGAAGGGAGGAGAGAGGGAGGGGGACACTGAAGGGAGGAGAGGGAGACACTGAAGGGAGGAGAGGAGGGGACACTGAAGGGAGGAGAGAGGAGGGGGACACTGAAGGGAGGGGAGAGGAAGGCGAGGGGGAGACACTGAAGGGAGGAGAGGGAGACACTGAAGGAAGGAGAGAGGAGGGGACACTGAAGGGAGGAGAGAGGAGGGGGACACTGAAGGGAGGAGAGGAGGGGGGGAAACTGAAGGGAGGAGAGAGGAGGGGGACACTGAAGGGAGGAGAGGGAGACACTGAAGGAGGGAGAGAGGAGGGGGACACTGAAGGGAGGTGAGAAGAGGGAGACACTGAAAAGAGGAGAGAGGAGGGGGACACTGAAGGGAGGAGAGGAGGGGGACACTGAAGGAGAGAAGAGGGGGGACACTGGGAAGGAGAGAGGAGGACACTGAAGGGAGGAGAGAGGAGGGGGACACTGAAGGAAGGAGAGAGGAGGGGGACACTGAAGGAAGGTGAGAAGAGGGGGACACTGAAGGGAGGAGAGAGGAGGGGGGACACTGAAGGGAGGAGAGGAGGAGGGGGACACTGAAGGGAGGAGAGAAGAGGGGAGACACTGAAGGGAGGAGAGAAGAGGGGGACACTGAAGGAAGGAGAGAGGAGGGAGGAAGGGGGAGACACTGAAGGAAGGAGAG
>NW_027007834.1:37500-39393 GCF_036934945.1 Oncorhynchus masou masou | reverse complement strand
AGACAGACAGAGAGAGAGATTTAGTTCTCAAGATTGTCAGATTCTGTTTCCAGCACAAAATCACTGGTGAAGTCGGCTAATGAGATTAATACACAGGGCAACAATACAGTATATAGTCAGATAATGAGATAAATACACAGAGCAACAATACAGTATATAGTCAGATAATGAGATGAATACACAGGGCAACAATACAGTATACAGTCAGATAATGAGATGAATACACAGAGCAGCAATACAGTATATAGTCAGATAATGAGATGAATACACAGGGCAACAATACAGTATATAGTCAGATAATGAGATGAATACACAGGTCAACAATACAGTATACAGTCAGATAATGAGATGAATACACAGAGCAGCAATACAGTATATAGTCAGATAATGAGATGAATACACAGGGCAACAATACAGTATATAGTCAGATAATGAGATGAATACACAGAGCAACAAAACAGTATATAGTCAGATAATGAGATGAATACACAGGGCAACAATACAGTATACAGTCAGATAATGAGATGAATACACAGAGCAGCAATACAGTATATAGTCAGATAATGAGATGAATACACAGGGCAACAATACAGTATATAGTCAGCTCAGAGAGGAATACACAGAGCAGCAATACAGTATATAGTCAGATAATGAGATAAATACACAGGGCGGCAATACAGTATATAGTCAGATAATGAGATGAATACACAGAGCAGCAATACAGTATATAGTCAGATACTGAGATAAATACACAGGGCAGCAATACAGTATATAGTCAGATAATGAGATAAATACACAGGGCAGCAATACAGTATATAGTCAGCTCAGAGGGGAATACACAGGGCAACAATACAGTATGTAGTCAGCTCAGAGATGAATACACAGGGCAACAATACAGTATATAGTCAGATAATGAGATGAATACACAGGGCAGCAATACAGTATACAGTCAGATAATGAGAGGAATACACAGAGCAACAATACAGTATGTAGTCAGACAATGAGATGAATACACAGAGCAACAATACAGTTTGTAGTCAGATAATGAGATGAATACACAGAGCAGCAATACAGTATACAGTCAGATAATTAGATGAATACACTGGGCAACAATACAGTATATAGTCAGCTCAGAGAGGAATACACAGAGCAACAATACAGTATACAGTCAGATAATGAGATGAATACACAGGGTAACAATACAGTATATAGTCAGCTCAGAGAGGAATACACAGAGCAAAAATACAGTATACAGTCAGATAATGAGATGAATACACAGAGCAGCAATACAGTATACAGTCAGATAATGAGATGAATACACAGAGCAGCAATACAGTATATAGTCAGATAATGAGATGAATACACAGGGTAACGTCTTGTTTTCGTCCAACCTGTACCCAGTACCATACGTTGTTCGAAGGAACTTCATTGTGTTATCTTGCCCATTCACCCTCTGAATGACACACGAACACAATCCATGTCTCAGAAGGCTGACTGAAAATGACAATTTTACCCGTGTCCTCACCTTCATCTGCTCTGATTGACGTGGTTTGAACAAGTGACATCGATAATCGGGGGGGGGGTCATATTATTATGTACAGGGGGGTCATATTATTATGTACAGGGGGGTCATATTATTATGTACAGGGGGTCATATTATTATGTACAGGGGGTCATATTATTATGTACAGGGGGTCATATTATTATGTACAGGGGGGTCATATTATTATGTACAGGGGGTCATATTATTATGTACAGGGGGGGTCATATTATTATGTACAGGGGGTCATATTATTATGTACAGGGGGGTTCATATTATTATGTACTACGGGGTCATATTATTATGTACAGGGGGGTCATATTATGTACAGGGGGGTCATATTATTATGTACA